>NC_060900.1:27263665-27308665 GCF_014805685.1 Silurus meridionalis
CACCTGTTAATCAGATTTAACATTCCGGGCGTTCCAGTGTCCATCACGGCCGGGTGGGATTATGTAAGAGGTCCACGTGGATGTAAACGGTGTATTTCTGTAGCCTCTATTATTAATTTGACTGAAGCAGTGGAAAAAATGCCACGATGTACCTGGGAATCCCGGATATTTTCCGTCCGACCCCTCCACCCCCACCCCTTTCTCTTTTCTCCACTTTCCCTGCTTACATTACTGCAAGCCAATCCGCATTCTTCTCCGTACACGCACCAGGCTATATTTCTCTGAATGACACGATATTAATATCCAGCTACAAGCACTACTACTTTTCCTCGGCCGCTCGGTTCAGGCAGCGTGTGATCAAACAGGTGACGGAGATTATATTTAGCCGGTGTATTTCTGCCCGGCTTCTTTGACACCCGAGACCCCGAGTTGAGCGAGTGCACGGCAAACTATAAGTTCGAAAGGGATGCCGGGAAAACTGACTCGTGATGCAGCGTCCGAGTTCAGCTGCAAATCCGCACTTGCGCTACCAATAACGTAAACCGTTTGCACGGAGACGAAAGGCTAATGTAAACCTGGTGCAGCGTTCAGGGCCAGCTGGAAGCCATAAAGCCTCCTGTGGTACCTCCTGCAACCTGAGAGTGGCGCTCCCGAAGCTCATGATGACCTAATGCGCAGAACAGCTCTCGCTGCTCAGCTCTCACGTTCGTCACGTATGCTCACTCCGATTCGTCGGGGAGTGGTGCAGTCAGCACTGGTGCATATGCTAAGTGTGGTTTCTCCCTGCAGCCTCTCCTAAAGTGTGTGTTTGCCAATATGCAAAGGTCTTTGATCCGGTGACGGTGTGTCGTGCCACCTGACTGGACGTTCGCCCTTTGAACAGTGTGTGTGTGTGGTTGTGGATAATCTGGTGCAGATAGGCCAAGGGTCGAGCAGGGATGGAGCTGAGGACAAACACTTTACACATTCACCTGCACTTCCTGCCAAAGTATCAATACACACATCAGAAGTGTATTGATGCAATGAGTACAATTCACATACTGCAGGGTTGTGCGTGGGCCACTTCATTTTTCCTTTCTTTAATGGGTGACTGGTCACTTTGCAACAAAATGACACTGGCCGGAGTCTCAGTATTATCGTGGAGAATTTATTAAATTAATTTATTTTGTCTCCTAGTGAATCATGAAAATGTGCTAAATGAAATAACTGAATATATTTTTTTATATTTATATAATGAATAAATTGTAATTCCATCATTCGCCTCAAGAGGCCGCTCTTGTAACGACAGCGGACCGGAGGCTGGAAAAACTAGCGGTATGGATTTGTGGATAGTTCCAGCGATCAGCCATCAAACTTTATTATCAAATACAGATATGATATGAGTAAAACATTTCATATTATGGGTGCGGGCCATAGTTTGTGGACCCCTGGTCTACACTATTTGGTCTACTTGCAGCATATATAAGATGTACATGCACACTTCTTTGTGTAATTACATCCGTGTTTGTGTGTCAGGATACTGCGACGTCTGGCCAGTCTCCTTTCCCAGCAGGCCACGCTCATGGCTTCCAACCAGGCCTTCCAGAAACAAGCCGAGAGCGCGAGCGATGCCGCCCGGAAGTACATGGAGGAGAACGAGAAGCTCCAGGAGGTAAGAATACACACTCTGACCAGTTCAAATAATTTTGACGGTCAGGCGATGTTTCCAGAGAGACTTGACGTTATTGAACACGCTTATGGCTGAAGGAATCGCCACAAAATCTAGTGGAACATCTTCCCAGAAGAGTGGAGGCTCTTAGAGCGAATGGATTCAAAAGCAGAATGGGATGTTCAGAATGAAGCACAATACGAGTCTCAAAGTCAGGTGTCCACAAACTTCTGAACAATCCCAGACAGAGGAATCCGTGTCTGTTGGGAAAAGCCCCGTGTTTACACGTTATCTAGAAAATAAACACTGTTTTCTTTTCACGGACTGAGATAAAGCCGTAAACAAGCCGAGATAAAGTCTCCGCTCTGCTTCAGAACAGGAACATGAGGGACGTGAAATGGAGTTTCACATTATTGGTCGTGTTACTGTAACTATAGAATATCAATTTTTGGCCACACTTCCTTCTTTACCCCTTTTAAGCAAATACTCTACTCCACACACACACACACACACACACAGGCTGCAGGTCAGGAACACACTGAGAAACAGCCAGAAAAAATATTTGCCTGTTGATTGCCGCCTATCGACTGAATATTGGGTAATCGTCGACTTAATTTTGTTGCCAGGTTTGTCAAAGTTACTCTTACAACATTTTTCTAAATCTCATTCACTCATTCACAGCCGGAGGAAAAAAGTGTCTGCAGTTAATTTTTATTTATAACATTTATATGGGGTTATCAATTTCCAAACCAAACGTCTTCACGGGCGTGTGTCACGTGCGCACATTTAAATTACGTAAAAGGCCACCGGCCCTCATCCATCCTCTTTGCAATTCGTTTGCATTTGATTTGCAATTAAAAAAGAAAATGTTTCCCTTTACGCCGCGAGCCTTTGGTGACCCGTGACCTCTCTGGGATCGGCCGGAGTCGTGAACGTACAACGTGAAACCCCTCTCACGTGTTATGTGACGTGAAAGGAAGTGGAAATGAACCCACACTGAATTTTTCTTACGCACCGCAAATTTGAGTTTATTTCTTTGTTTTCTGACGTTTTCCCGAGTTAAGAAAAGCGACAGTAATTGAAACAACTTTAAACAAAAGTATTGGGACACCCGACTTTTTCACACATACGTGGTTCTTCCTCAAACTTCTAAGTACACGTTTGTATCGGACGTCTTCGGATGCAGTAGCCATTACTTTCTTTTTTTTTTTTATCCCTTCACTTGATTTAAGAGACTTAAACATGCTCCAGCATGACAATGCCCCTGAGCATGACGTCAGCTCCATGAAGATCTGCATTACATGGGTTGGATCAGAAGATCTCCTGCTCTAGATCTCAAACCCAACACGCTTTGGATACTATATGTTATTGGTGTAGTACTTATATAATAATAGCAGCTTTTCAGAAAAAGATACAAATTAGGTCATGATTTTGAAGAAGAAAACTTGAGAGGAACCCGTCCTCACGTTGTCCATTCGTTATGGTTTCATCATTGTTGAGGTTCTCACTGATGGACACTTGAATGTAACTGTAGCCCTGTGTATTCTGAGGGTTTAGATGAAGAAGCCTCTAACATTCAACAGCCCCATTAAATTTCCAAGTTCATTCCTCAGGAAAACGACTTCAGAGAAACCGTTTGGAGCTTTCCAAGCAAAACCACCGTAGCGAAGAACTCAACAGAGCGCTTTAACGTGATACTTTCTTGCGGTCGGTCCAATCAGAACTTCATCCGCATAACTCCAAGTGAATGAAGATTGAACAGGATTTAACGACCTCTGTAATTAGCACTAGCGTGTTTTCTAAAAATAGAGAGTTTGCCCAGTAAACACGGGGTCACTGAGTTCGGATTTTGGAGTATGAATTCCAGAACCCAGATATCTGGACCACTGATCTGAAATATATAGATGAGTTTAATTGCCAGTGACGCTGCTTTTTTTTTTCAGCATTTTTCATAAAGCGATCCTGATGAAGCCACGCAGGCCGACAATGAACAGAGTCGGTCTTTGTTTGTATTAGCTCTGTTGCAACCGAATTAAAACCGGAGCTCGGGTATGCGTGGAATCTCGATCAGGGAATAGGGAGATAAGACGAATCGCAGCATGTTCCCTGCTCGAGAATGGCAATCATCTCTAGGACAAAACGTCCGTACCACGAACATACAAATAACGAGCATCACCTCCTAGCACAGCGACAGACTGAGATTTGCCTAACACAAAAAACAAAATCGGAATGTTAAATTGCTGCACGGTAATGAAGGAGAGAACCGGGGCCAAGCTTGGATCCAGCACATTCTCCTTCACTTTTGAGATGGACATCTGGTTTTCCTCTACTTAATGCCATTGTAATCATTTTAATCCTTGCACCAGAAAATGTGTAAGATGTTTGGGTGTCCACAAACTTTTGGGGAACCTAAATAAAACCTTGTGGATGTGATGGATCTCCTCAGGTGTAATATATTCTTATGAAATGCGGACATTTGCTGGTGTACGTGTGAGTATGCCGTGCTAGTTCTACACTCTAGAGGGCGATATTGGACGCTCGTTCATATCGATTAGTGCGACCGATGTCAATACGATTATACAATCGTTCGCGTTCAATGTTTAACTCCAACAATGTTTAAAGACACTGTTCTTTCAAGCACGCTATGATGGTATGAATATTTGGAGGAGTTACCAGGCTTATCTGAAGCCAGATATGTTTTAGTTTGAAGGTCTTCTGATAAGGAAAGGATACAACAAACAGTTTATTTCCATTCGCGTTCAAGGTTCGTGCAATAAACCTCGAATGGGTCCTCAAGGAAAAGTTATTTTCAAACAAGAATTCTGAAAAGGTTTGTACAGAAATGGGAGAAACGGACCGGGCCTGAGATTGAGACTGAGGTCCGGTTTCTGCTTTGGTGAATTTTGGTTAACAGCAGCATTTTCTATTCCATTTCATTCACCTCTCACCACACGGGGTGAAAGTTCACCAGGCCGGCGTTTGATTTCGTGCCCAGAGCGCGTGAGGGAACTGTGATTAAGACTCAGGCTGGAGGCTGATCTCCAGTAAGCTCTCACAGGCTTCACGGAGGATCACGATAAGTCAAATATTAACGGTAATCAGTCGAAACATTCAGGTAGCACAAAGAACTAGCACAGTGTCTCGTTCAGAACGGAACGCTGTGTGGGGGGGAAGAAATCAATAAGAGATGTGAACTTGTGGTGAGCAGAATGGAGTTCTCTTCATTTAGAGATCTAAGCTGAGGATGGTTCTGCATCAACAGCATAAAAAATCCATGAGGTTCCTGAGCACCTCAAGGGTGGATTTAGACCGGCATTGATCTCAACACCATCAACAGTCTGCTACGACGCCTCAGGAGCGCAGTTTGCATGAGCAGTTTACTAAACACACTCGACCATGAGTCTGGTTCAGGATGGCAAAGGGGCGGGACATTTCTGGTCAATTTCCGAGGGAACTTTATCCGGTGAAATTCCAAATTGAAAACTTACAAGGAATTTATGGGAATTAATGATAAATTTGGGTACATTTATATAAACTATTATTCACCAACATAAACATTTGGTCATACGCAGGTTTGAGTCGCAGAACCTTCAAGATATAAGAAATTAGTTTCAATGATCTGTCATTCATATGTGACAAATTTGTTATAGTAGAAATCGCCTACATTTTTCTCTTTTCTCATGGGATCAGTTCGTTTTTTTCTCCAGCTTTGGGGCAAACAAGAACCCTCTCATGAAGCCTCCTGGCTGGGACATTAAAGCGTGCCATTTTTTGCTTTGATTTGTTCTTTTGATGAGCATTTAACTTCTAAAAGCTTCTTCATACAAAACTCCCTGAGATCACAACACATCCTTCTTGTGTTTGAAGTGATTTATACCGTGCCCTGTTCCCCCTGACCTCAGTGTTCAGGCCATCTGAAACCACAGTGCCCTTTAGGTTTGATCCCATCCACCAGGTACTAAACAATGAGTGTTTATGCTCGTGTTACTGATTCATGAAGCAGAAGTGTTCATTTGGGAGCAACTTGTACAAAGCGGAGCTTATTTACGTGATATTGTGTGTGTGTGTGTGTGTGTGTACACAGAAACTGAAGGATGCCGGAGTGGCGATTCCGGAGGCGGGAGGCAAAGTGAAGGGCAGCGTGGAGGAGGAGAGCAAGGCCTTGAAGGAGGAGGTCAGGAAGCTGAAGGATGAGCTTGAAGCCACCAAGAAAGGTACAAATCAACTTGGTGAAACACATCTATACACATTAGCCAGGGATGACAGGAAAGAGTGATGACGCACACACACACTCAGAGTAATGAAGGTGTGATGTGGATGTGTTAGATGATGAAAGGTGGTGTAGACTCAGCAATTACAGAATCTCTTAGGATTTATTTTATGCATTAAATTAAACAGTACCGTATATAATGGCAAAAAGTTTGTGGACAGTGAGTTCAAATTACAGCCATACCAAGCTGCCACTCCTGGGCCCCTAAGCAAGGCCCTTAACCCCATAGCTACTCAATTCTATGAATGAGATCAAAAGTCACTGTGGATAAGGGCGTCGGCTAAATGCTATAAATGTAATATTTCATTCTACTGCATCCGAAGACGTCCAGTACAACAGAACCACACGTGGCTGGAATTGTCAGGTGTCCCAATACTTTTGCCCACACGGTGTAGTTAATTCTTATTCACATGGCGAATATGGAAATGTGAAGCAACAGACCGAGAAAGAAAGAGAAACGAGTGTCTGAATATGGAAATCAGAAACTTTGTCTTCATTTGTATATTGCGACGTGATTGGCCGTTTACTGTTGACAACAATTTGTCACGCGATCAATACCGATTTAGTGTACAAACAAAACAAAAAAACCTGTTGTATTGTATTATAAATGTGCAAACCGGTTATGCACTAGAGCATAAAAAAAACACTTTACTGTGATCAGGGGGGGGGAACCCTGGTTTCCTGTGTAAGTGCATGCTGATATGACCAAGTACTGAATTTGAATGTTGTAACAAGTCGAATAGCTGAGCAGAAATAATACACAACAATCCTCCAGTGAATGAGTGGAGGAAAGTTCTGTGGAGTCCAAATGAGACATTTTTGTCTCTAATAAAAGAACTTTTATTAGAGATTGTAGAATAGAAGAGATGTGATCAGACACTCACACACGGAGGTGGAAGATTAATGGCTCGAGGTTGTTTTGGAGACTTATTCCAGAACCCTCCCATTCCATACTTCATACACTATGCAGTTCCGTCTGGACTGCGGCTCAGCGGAACCGAGCGTACGTCTGAGTCCTGTGTTATATAGAGAGCAGACAGACGTCTGGAGGGATATCTATAATGGAACCACCTGCCCAGTCACCACACCTCAATCCTGTTAAACTGCTCTGGAATGATTAAGAAACCTCCATCTAGTGAAGAACTAGATCTGAATCTGTTCTTCATGCAGAGAGAGGATTTTTCAATTAAAATAAAGTGGAACATCTGGAAGTTTATAGAATTGTTTGGTCAAAGTAAATCTTGTATAGCGTTACATGAGCGAGTTTGTTGCGTAGAAACATAAAAGACCTCCACACGTTCAGCAGGCTTTGTATCTCCTAAACCTCGTTAGGGCGGAAACCTGAGACACTTCATAACCGAGGCCTTTTCTTTTAGACAGTCAGTGTGACCTCGCATCAAATAGCAGCGTGCTTTGTGTCCAGTCTCGCCACGGTGTGTACGAGTAGATTTTTCGTCTGCCACACGAGCGCTAGAAACGGTGCCACTGACTGATCTCCTTGTTCACTCCCGATGTTTTTCTCGACGTCCAGGCTACAATTTGCCCACGCCCTTGGGAGTCCTGCCAGTTTCAGAACATTTTCAATTCAAGGCCAATGGGGAAAAAAAAGGCCTGTAGTGTATCATGGGCCGTAACATGCCGCGTGTTTGCTGTTGGCTCGTATTTAAGGAATTTTTTTTGTTTTTGTTTTTTTGCAAAAGTACGTCATTTCCATGTGAAGTGTTTTAAATCTGGACCACAACACCAAGTCTGTTGCTTTCACACGTCACAACTGGAACAGGACCCATCCATTTAGGACTACCTGTTCCTTAATATAGAGGCATTAACGTAGACGTACAGCCGCAGTGTACGTGCGTGGAAGCGGGTTGCGTGTTGTAATTTGATACACAGCATCTCTTTTTTTTGACTCGTTTGTTTTTCCTGTGTTTGTTCCCGTGCAGCACTCCAAAAGTCCGACGGTGATGTGAAGGCGATGAAAAAGCAGGCGGAGAATCTGACCGTGGAGTACGATCGCCTGCTGGAGGAGCACTCCAAATTACAGGTTGACGCACGCATAGAAACACGTGTACACAATTCACTGTGTTCAGGAAGCTTCACAAGCAGGAATTTACGGCTTGCAGAAGCATAAAAACAAACAAAATACAGTGATAGAGATTATAACACAATATTACAAGCAACAATTTGTGGGGTCCACTATCCAATTTGTGGGGTCCACTATCTGTTTTGTGGGGTCCACTATCCAATTTGTGGGGTCCGCTAGAATGTGGACCGTGAATAAGAACCCGACTTTCAGATCCACAAGACGATACTGTACACCACATTTTCATCACCAGATGAACTTTCATAAATTCATCTGGACTTAAAGATCCTGAGAAACAGCCATTTTTGAATGTAACTCCACCCCTAATCCACGTCCATCATCTTCAGAATCTTGTCCGTTCAAGTTTCATGCAAATCCGAGCAACCAGGCTCCAGGTAAAATTAGACTCCATTGTGATCAGATGAAAGAAGTGAAATCAAACCAGGTAGAACACACACACACACACACACACACACACACAATGTACTCAGGTTAAGAAAAAAAACCAGTTCATTTTGATCACAATGTACATTGGAGTCATGGAGCTGTTTATTAGTTATATAGTCCATTGTTCATTTATGGGGAAAAACATGATCACCAGTTAGAACACCAGTTAGATTACTCACATGGGCCACAAGTTTGTGGACACCTTACCATTAAATACATGTTCTCTTTTTGAACATCATGAGTATTTTGTAATCATTTTACATCTCGGCTACATTTACAACATTTGGCAGATGCCCTTATCCAGAGTGTCTTATTTTTATCTCTGGGATTTGAACTCATGACCTTGTGATCCATAGTCCAATGCCTTAACCACCATGCTACCACCTTTAGGTTCCTGTCAAGCCACACGACTTACTACAGTATGTATAAGAAACAATTTCCACCCCCATCACCCAAACATGTGGCCTGCAGTCCTGCGGATTATAGAGCAGTTAAAGAGCTTTATTGGTTTCACTTCAAAAGATCATCAAACATTTCAGTCCTCGACTAGGGTATGTTTGTTGCTTGTTCCAGACAAGCTGGTTTGAGCATTTCAGAAACTTTCAGAATTTTGTAGATCTTCGGAGTGTGCTTGTGGAGGTTTGTGGTCATTCAACCATAAGTCAGGTATTGATGTAGGTGAGGTGAGGAGGTCTGGAGTGCACTCAGAGTCCATCCCAAATGGGTCCAAATAGGGTTAGAGCTCCATAGCAGGAGATCTTCCACCAAATCCAACCCATTTAAAGCAGATCTTCATGGTCAAGCAGCATTGTCTGAGAATTGTTAACCAAAGTGAAAATAGGCCAATAGCAGATGTTTATATCTGGAACCTCGGGATTTTATTGGAAACCTCTCAGAAATTCTTATTAATTATGAATGATCAAGTCATTTAGACCCTCGGTTCAACTGTGGAACAGACTAGAGGAAGTTCAGACATCTCAGTGTCCTACACAAAGAAGAGACTTGTGCTGCAGACCTTCACGTATCACGTAAGCATTAGTGTTTTTTTTTTGTTTTTTTTTTTTAATTGGTTGCACAGGGACATGTTTGTCTTTTGAGGAGATTTGGAAACACTTCATCAGAAGTCACCAGCCCGTGGATCACGCCGATGTGAAAATGAAGCAAAGCCTGAGGCATCCTCCAAACAGACATGGGTAACAGGCCTAGCATGACATGCAGTAGCACTTGTAAATGCAGTTGTTGAAGGTTAAACCTTACATCAATTATTTTTCACGCTTCGATACCCTCCGCCCTGCGGATACGTCTCGTGCTTCTCCGTCTGAAAGAACAGAGCTGCCACAGTTGTTTCACAGAGCAGTAAACACTCCATGACGTACGCCGACTCTCCCGGACCCCGAGACGATTATTCTAAATTACACAGAGAGTTCGGGTACGAGCATCACTCAGACCGTTTGATCATCCGTGCTTTTCAAGGCGATTTCTTTCTTAATAATGCTCACATGAATGCATTTAAGTAACGGTTTAATGAGGGAAAATACTAATTGTGCAAAATTGTCCACTCCAGAAACAGTTACGTCAGCAGGAAGACTTGCAGCAGTATGACCTCACTGGATGTAGTTTAAGTAAACACTATAAGTGAAGTCAATATTTTGCATGGGAAATGTTTGCCTCTGTGCGCTGGAGCTGTTTTATGAAGGCCAGCATTGTTGCACAGCTTGTCCCTGATCCCTGACTGAAGCTGTAGCATGTAATGACAAGTGGCAACATATATCAAACACATGTGGACAAGAGTTCCCTTATCATCGCTTGGCTTTTCCTTGAACTCTGCTCACCTGCCCACATGCTAACGACTAGTACACATGGCTTTTTTTTTCTGTTTCGCTGCAAAGGATTCGTGTGTAGGAGTCAATTAATTGTGCGTTCTCAAAAAGGGCTTGTTTTTCTTAGCGTTTTTTAACTATGGATATTCTACATTAGTCTGTATGTTAATCTCTGATGAGTGAGATGGTATAAGGAGGAACCAGGCCCATCCTCGTTCTCATCACCGAATGTCCATTCGTCGTAGTTCCTTCATTATTAAGGTCATCATCTGTTCACCGGTGGAAACTTCTAAAAAATGTTTTGATGTTTAAACACCATCGCCTTAAAAATGGTCCCCTTTCGATCTCCATCGAAGTATGCAGGAACCTAGAAAAAAAACTCGCGTTTGAGGTCAGAACGGCACCAGTCGCACGGCTCATGATGTACACTGGATAATGTCTTTTGTCTCACTGACTTATGAAGGCCGGTGCTCCCTGTGACTGTGTGCACTTTGTGCTGCCATCTGTTGGCCTGTCACAAAACTAGTCTCGAAACTTTTCGATACCTCCACATATATTACAGTCCGAATCCATCTTCGGTGTGGATTTTCAGGAAGAACATCCTCAGCTTCCAGGATGAATCGGGCAGGACCAGAAAGAAGAAGGGGACAGGATTTATATAACATTAATAGTTCCTGAATGGTGATAAAGAACGGGAAGTTTCTTGTCCTTAAAAGTTGTAAAAAAAAAAAAAAAATGGCACACATTATAAAAGGTTTAGCTGCAGGTGAACCTTTAAATCATCTGTCACACATCTGAGAAATTCCTGTCGTAATTTACCAGCATAACCGTTTTTTTTTTTAGGTTTTTTTTTCTTTCCAATCCGAGGAATATCTTGTGGAAACCAAAGCTTGCATTATAAAAACAAAACAAAATTAAAGATTTCACCAGGGTCTTGTGGTCGCTTTTGGTTTTGATTCAGCTAAAGTTCACGGGGTTTGTTTTCACCTGCTGCTGTTCCAAAGCTTTCTATGGGATTGAGATGTCCTGATATCCAGGCCAAGAACGTGTTTCTGTGTTCATGCTCGTTGAAGTCACACACACGGATTTGGCTTGCATGGTTGCTACCCTAGAACTTAGGAGTGTCAAGGTTTTGTTCTGCACACGACGTGCATGAAAAGCAGATCTCTGAGTTTGACCCGGAGACTCGATCGGCGCTTCACAATTTTCCTGCCTTCATTCGCGTCTAGGAGACCCAAACCTGTTTCAGCACGACATAAAGATGTGCTTTCCATGGGTTGGAGTGGAAGATCTCCTGCTCTGAATGTGAACGCTGACTGAACCCCAAGCCTCCTTGACCTTCTCACCAACATCAAAATAGAATAGACTTTATCACAAATTACAGCGCAGTGAAATCCTTTTGTTTAGGGTCAGAGCGCAGGGTCAGCCATGATACGGGTTAAGGGCCTTGCTCAAGGGCCCAAGAGTGGCAGCTTGAACCCCTGACTTCAGTAACCCCTGAACTGTATATTTCACACTTACTGATAATTTATTCACACTGTTTTGTGTGTGTGTTATTTCTAGGCGTCGTTTGACTCTCAGCATGATAAGAAGTCAGACTGATGGAGGCGACGCCACGCCACCCCTCTTCCTCCCCGACAACAGGTCCACGCATCACTTCCTGTCGCTGGATTGTTCTGTACAGGATTGAGGAGCGATCCCGTCCTGTATGCTTTATTATATGTCTAATAACGCTGCTCTCGGTGTGTCACGTATCCACGGTGTCTATTTTTATTTTGTTTCCCTTTATAAAATAGTTACAGATGGATTCCTGAATGATGATGATGTTGTTGTTGTTGTTCCATATTTTCGAGTGAGCGGTTTGATGGGAATGGTGGTTGTGGGGGTGGATGAGAGGTGATCGGGTTTGTACTGTTTAATATTTTGCAAAAAAAAAAAAAAAAAGTCTTGTGGATTATTACGAGGATAATCCTGTTCAGATGCGTGATTATATAATAATGTGAATTTTTGGCGAGAAATATTATTTTCCATTTACATGAAATTGTTTGAAGGTGGGTCTCTCTCTCTCTCTCTCTCTCTCTCTCTCTCTCTCTCTCTCTCTCTCTCTCTCCCCCTCCCGGGTTTATCCCTTCCCTTAAAAGGAGACGAGCGAGTGAGCCCTCCCGGTGTCTCTCAACCAAAACGGCGGCTTCAGGTGTCGCTTCAGGTGTACGCTTTCACCGAGCACTAAACGACGTCCTCTCCGTTTACTTTCGCTTGTATTTCTTTCTTCCTTGCTCCTTTTCGCTTTCACCCTGTAGGGAGATGATCGCCTCGGCTGTAGAAGTGATGGATTCCTCCCTTAAATAGACGTTTACACTTCGCACCAGGCTGCTCAGATCACGTTTCCAAACATCACCAGCGTCCGTCTTTTTTTTTAAACGGCATTAGCCGCTCCAGCTTTCGTGATATACGAGAGTGAGGGACGTTCGGTGTCATCTTCTTAATGCTTCATTCCAACACTGCAAATCAATAGTCATTGCTTTCAGTGCTTCAGCGCATTGCAGTGCAGAAGGACCGTGTACAGGAAGCTGGAGTGCCTGGGAGAGGTCATAGGGGTCAAAGATTCATAATGAGCTGCTTTCTCATTCAAAATATGCTTCACTTCCTTGGCATTCACTCCATAACATCACAGGAGTGCAGAAGAAATCACAAAAGATTATATATATTTACATAATTACTTTAAAACGTTTACAATATTTTCTCCATGCTGTGTTGAGTTCGGTTTCACTAAATATAAACATACATTTGCATAAAGCATTAATATTCGTCGATTATGTTGCAATGAATCAATTGACCAGTTATATATATATATATATATTTATATATATATATAATGTCCTCATGCACTGTTTATCTGCATGAAGCATATGAGGAATTGTATCTCCTCCATGACCACACAGGATCACAGTTAACCTAACCTGATTACCACAGTTAATCATTAACCTCACTGTTCCAGGCACTTAATATCCCAGTATGTTTAAAGGCTATATTTCAGGCTGGTTATTGTCACGTGACTCATATCCCACTGCTTTGTTTCCCTATGCTACGTCCACCATAATTCTTTTATTTTTGATATATAAAATGCGACACCACTCTGGCTGATTTAAGCAGCACACGGTTGGATTGTGGCAATTCGATTTCCCAGCATGCCGCAGTCCGTTTCTGTGTACCCGCCCAATTCGACGTTGTGCTACCACCGAAGTCAATCTATTAAACTCTTCATTAAAAAATTATCTTTGAGGGTTTTTTTTGTTGTTCTTCTTTCTCGATGATTTTAAAACCACACTGAAATCGGCGAACTGGTTTGAGGCGGATCGCGTATCGGAGTCGGGACCGAGCGACTCTAGCGGACGTGGATGTGGCTGAATAAACCGAGTCTGCAATTCATCAAGCTCCTAATTGGAATCAGAGGAGCGAAGTCCGAGCAGTAAACTTGTACGCTTGACTGGAACTGTGTTTCTGTTCTAGATTTTCCCTGAAAAAATAGTTTTTCTAACCTGATTTGTTTTGGCCAAATAAAAAATGCACTTGATTTGTCTTGTGCTCCAGAATGGAGTTTAGATATATATTTGATTTCGACGTGTGTTTCCTTGGATTTGTTGTTGGTGGAATGCAAGAAACCTGGGACACGATTGATGGGGTGCCGTGTGGCATCTGCACTACTACAGACCTCACCAATTTATAGTCCAAAGAAACTTTCCTATATTCACTATAAATATTGGGACACCTGACTCCAACCATATGTGGTCTTTTAGGTGCAGTCGCATGAACTGTTCTGAACTACGAGACCCAAACCTGTTCCAGCATGAAAAAACAGCTCCATGAAGATCTGCTTTGGGCTGATCATCTTTTCTAATGAACATGAATGAATTTTTCATGCTGACTGCACCCCCAGGCCTTCTCACCTCACCTACATCCATAGCAGACTTTATTGACACACAACCTTGGGGCTCAACGAAGCTACACAAAACCTATTGGAGGTACATAGCAATCTTATGGTCGGGTGTAAACAAACATAGACATTTCACATCATTAAATGTAACGTTAAAAGGATAAAACTACAATCTTTCATTAATGAAAAGTAGAAAGTTGTTTTTTTTTGGACTGCTAGTGATTTTAAAGTCACATTGGAGGAAAGAATAGAAGCAACAACATTCTTTTGAACTGTTCATACGATATAAATGAACTTTTTTGAGAATCCTGTCTTTCAGGTATAGTCCTATTGACTTCCCTTCGAGCTGACCAATGATCGAAATTGCTCTTGAGCCGGTGGTACGGCTTCCTCCGAGGCGAGACCGTTCCTGGATCGAAGCCTACTTTTTACAAAATCTGATCTGCGATCCATCTTAGCACTCCCATTAGTAGAAAGATGACATCATAGTTTACGGCTGTGAGCAGGCAGACACACGGCTGCCAAGTCAGGAAAACAGAGAGCGATGACGAAGGCCTCGAATGAAAAAGCGCTTTATACAAACGCACCGCTTGTGTTAGAAAGGAAGTGGTAACGGTGACAGTGCCGCTAGTGTTGCCTCGAGTGTAATAGGCTGCGGAGCGATGCCAAGGAGCAATCTGTTCGACACAACCAGCCAGACTCTGATTGTGCTCCATGTCTTGTTGCTCAAAATTTGAAGTTTGTTCTGTTCAGGTTCTAAGGAGGAATGAAGGTACTTCCTGTACTCTAAACTGCTGGAAGTTTACAACCATATTTGGGCTGGTAAATAACCCAGGGGGTGTAATAATGGTTTCATCCATCTCATCTACTGTTGGTTTATTTGCTGGATATTTAATCCGGTTGATGGATTATACTTGGGTTCCTCGTCTGGCTCTCAGACAATTTTTTTTTTTGGCCTCTACTTACCAGACATAGCAGCTGGAAAAGTGAAAATAATGTGTACTTCCTTTTTTAATGTGCTTGTGTATATAAGTGCGCACAATACTATACTGCCGTACGCCGATCAGCCATAACATAATGACCGCCTGCCTAATATTGTGTTGGTCCAAACAGTCCAGATCTTTAACAGCATGAACTCCTTCAGCAGTTTGAGCTGAATCGGACCTCACGGAAGAGCCTTCGCTTCCCACGTGTATCAACGACCCTGTCGCCGGGTTACCACTGTCCCTTACTTGGAGCCAGTACTCATCGTGACCTGGTGCTTGAGGACACCTAGGAGGCACCGTGAAAGTCTTTTCATGTCCCAGCTTGATAGAAAACTGGGGTCAAAATCATTGTTAGCCATGATACAGAGGGTTAAGGGTCCTGCTCGAGGACCAGACAGTGACACTGTTTTCTGGTATGAACCCCCAACCTTCTGATCAGTAACCCAGACCTTTAACTATTGAGCTTCCACTTCCCCAAAGTTCGTGCCCTAAAATTCCAAGTTGCTTCATTTGTCTTCTTGAGGACGAAGTTTCAACCGAAAACTGTATCCTGTCCCCATTTTTAAAACCATAGAACAGATAAATAAGTGAAACCGAAGGGTTAATTACTTATACTGAGTTTATTCCAACAGAGATGGAAAGACTGGACCAACCCAAATTGGCAAACCATTCCTTCGTCCAAGCCATTCATCTGTCTAAAATGGAAAATAAATTTTTACCCTACAGAACGATACCGAGCTGTTCAAACATGAGTCAAGCTTTCAACAATGAACGCCATAGTCTGTTTGTTTGTTTACCCGTTGGAAGCGTTCCTTCTTGTTCGCGGAGCATAGGGCGTTCTGTTTTTGGAAGCTTATTTTCATCATCTGTAGTGTTACAGGGGAGACTCCAAATTGAGTAGGAGACGCTACGGAGCACAGACAGGCCTCCGCTGTATTATTAAAATAACCGAAGAGAGAAAATACGATACGGTACTGAAGAGATACAGTGTACAGTCTCGTACATTAAATACAGATAGATGTTTTCTAACGTCGTTCCACATTTAGTCTCCTTTTTTGCTCTTATAGTAACCCTCACTCTTTCAGAAAGATGTTCCACTAGATTTTGGAGATTTGTGGAGACACATAGAGTTAGTAGCATTACCGATGGAGGTGAGGTGAGGCGAGGTCTATAGCAGGAGATTTTTCATTCCATTTTAACCCATGGAAAGCAGATCTTCATGGAGCTGGCTTTGCGCACAGGGGCATCGTCATGCTGGAACAGGTTTGGGAATATTTCATGCTAAAATTACTTTGTGCTAACAGGTTGGGAAAGAAGCACATAATGCTGGGAAAAGCTGGTGTCCGGATACTTTTGGCAAAAAATATAGTTTCTGTCAGCGTAGTGATATTTTCCTTGATTCTCTTCTCTTTTTTTTTTTCATTTTATTTGGCTTAGCCACAGCGATATCCGATTTTGTTGGCTTTTCCCCAGACCATCACACAGTAACTGGATATCAAAGCAGGATTAGTTGACTCGTTTTTTTTTTGTTTTTTTTTTATCCAAATCATTGGTGAAGAATTGTCATGAACTTCTAACCTACGATCTTCCAAGTGTTGTTTGGATACTTATTGGAAGGCTTCTTGGAAAACATCGGATTGGATTTGGATTTCATGCTAACAATGAAATTATTACTCCAATACACAGGGTGAAGACACCAAGCATAAAGGTTCTGTGGGTATTTTTAGAGAGGCTTTAAAGATTTGCCCTCTGACATTCACTTTCCCCAGAACCGTTCCCTGGACTGGAGTGTCACACGGGCAAGCAATCAAGTTCACACACATTTTGGTTAAATTTAGAATCTGGTCCGTATTTCTAAGTGAAGGTTCCAGAGGTATTTCTGGTGAAATGTATAGTATAAATATTCAGCGAGCTCAAGCTACGAGTCAGTGCTCTATTATTGATCCAAAAATAGTTATTGGGGATTTATTGAGTTTTTGGGTCAGTAATACCCACCTGATGTTCAGAACCTTGCCTACAGTGTGTTAGGAGCAGCGGTGGATGGAACATGTTAAAGTAGAGAAACATTCAGTAAAACTGTCCCTTTAAACTTTCACTTGAGTAAAAGTTCAATAGTTTTCGCCTTCAATTGCACTTAAATATCCAAAGTGCTACGTCACAAGACTCATCTTAACGTGAAAAGACTCCAATGTGACTCTCAGCACACTGATCTATTAATAGAATGATATTAATGACTCAAACACTGATTGATTTCTATTACAATCATCATGAACCCAAAACCTTCTTCAAAACAATCACGTAAATAAATCCACGTGTGTTGTGTCGAGTTCGAGTCTGGAGTTTCTTCATCATTTATTCCTCTCTAAATGTTCTGCTTGATGTTGAACCGATGCTGAACTGTATGTTGGTGATCAGTAGATACACCGAGCGTCGATCAGAACACGTGTAAAACAGAGTTACGAGACCAGTTTTTATCCTCAGTGACTGATTTCACAAAATGTAGTTGAATAAAAAGTCAAATATTTGAGTTTGAAATGTAGTGAAGTTACATTAAAAAGTCTCCCAAATGGAAACACTTCAGTAAAACGTGAAAATAAGTACGTAACTCATCACATTCACTTCCTTTCTGTCCACCACTGATTATTAGATTCAGAAGCCATGAACCAGAACCCCTGAACAATCCTCTATTACGAATTGTTATCCAATATTTGTGTACTTTTGGACTTGTGCACAGCTGCCGCATTGGTCGTGAAACTGGATGCCGTCATACGATTTGGCACGATCGCATCACAAATGCGTGGCCTTCTCTCGTTCAGCTCTCATTCCTCTCCGTGATTGATTTCACAGCGTGTCTCCGATAGCGAATATGCAGTGAAAAAAAACGGCTGTGGAATGCTGGAGAGAACCTCTGCCACATCCGTGTGCAAGAACATAACCGCAGCTCGGGCTATACCTCGTGTTCCGTTCGAAATGTTATAAATGCGGGACACTTTATCTGCTCGAACTCCGCTGAATTTGGCTTAGACGGCGTTCTGAGAAATCCTCAAGATGGGCAGCGAACGTGTGTCACGGCACGTGCGGAGGACTTCGTGAAAACCGCCGTCGGCTACGGGATTCAGCAGGTTGTCCGGAGATCCACTGTGTTCCAGAAATAGAGCAGAGCGAGAAAGCTAAACATAGACTTCACAGACTGGGTGACACTGGGCCTCTGCCTGAGCTTAATATGGCAGCTGCCTCTTCCTCTTACAAACAGCCTTTATCAGGAAAACCAGTTCGAACCGCACCAGGCTGAGTACAATACACAACCTCCTGCACGTGTGTGTGTGTGTGTGTGTGTGTGTTACATTTATCATGGTTGCTTATACTTAAGTGTTCCTCAGTTACCCTCTCCTTCAATCCTATTAAACACACCAAGAAACAATCATCTGCATTATACAAAAGATAGCAAAAGTTTACACACCCCTGTGAAAATCGCAAAGTTGGCCAAAAGCAGAAAAAATACAACACACATGCAAAAGTTTTCAACCCCCTTCCTTTTTTGTCTTTTTGAGTACTTTAAAAAAAACAACATATCTGCACTTTTTTTCCTCTCTTTCATCCACCAGATCAATCAAATTCCCATTCCACAGGTTTTTGATTTAGATTTGGGTTCTGACCGGGACATTCCACACTTTCTTTTTTTTCCCTCCTTCTAAAGCCATTTCTGTTTTTAAGTTGGATTTGTGCTTTGAGTCACAAAACAGACTGATCTATGATTCCTTCTATACCCAGTCGTAGATGAAAAGAAACAGAGCAGCGTGGCATGACGCTGCTGCCACCGTGTTTCACCCTGAGCATGGTGAACATCATACACACAAGATACTTGTCGTTTACTTTTTTTTATCGGAATTATGCCCCGAAAAGGTTTACTTTGGTCTCAAAAAGAATCTAGTCTGGTAGATGTTATATTCCTAAAACGGTTCTCCTGACAACCTTGTTCTACATCGACACACAAAAAAGATGAGAACAAAACCACTATTTTACACATGATTTTACAAAAGGTCTGAAATGCAGCCGGTGTACAAAAAAAAAGCT
The DNA here is from genome assembly GCF_014805685.1 of Silurus meridionalis. Lineage (NCBI taxonomy): Eukaryota > Metazoa > Chordata > Actinopteri > Siluriformes > Siluridae > Silurus > Silurus meridionalis. Next base: position 27,282,925 of record NC_060900.1, read on the forward strand.
TCCGATCTTCTCAACGCACGTTTATTTAGTAATAATTATCAATCCAGTTTAAATGGTGTCAGAAAGATGAGCGCTTTCTGACACCCGTGTTGCAACCTAGGGGTCTTCCATTTTTTCCCAATCTACACACCGAGGTGTCTCGGTCATGGGTTAAATCTTACTCGGCCCGCCCCTTCACCCCCACTTCTACTGTGTATTCCCACATTTTTGGGTGGAAAGAATATGGTTATGAGGCTATGCCTCAGTTTGAAGAGACACTTGCCACCTATCTCTCGTCTCAAAGACCCCGACATTGCTCACAAAGCCCCTATACAATACTTCTGCGCTCGTGGATAAAGCCTATGCTTCAGCAGGTCAAGCTGCTGCTTCCCTGCACACCATGGCGGTGTTGCAGGCATATCAGGCTGACCTGCTGCGTGAATTGGATGTGGGGGTGCCATGGACGGCTATTTTGATGAGCTGCGCCGTACGGTGGATTTGGCTCTCCGAGCCACTAAGAAGACCACTAGGGCCATTGGCCGGTCTATGGCTGCCCTAGTGTCTACAGAAAGGCACCTGTGGCTCACACTGTCAGACATGTCTAATAGGGACAGGGCTGTATTGCTGGACGCTCCGCTAACTCCTGGCCTTTTCGGCGATTTCGTACATTTGGTGGTTGAGAGGTTTCAGGAAAATAGGAAACAGGCAGCGGCATTCCAGCATTACCTCCCACGCCGCTCACAGGGGGCTGCTCGGCAGGCTCAGCCCCAGCCGCAGCCCTCTGTCTCCCATCGGAAGGTTCAGAAACGCAGTGTCGCGACTCGCTTTCCCCCTGTGAGGAATCCTGCATGGTGCTCGGCATCGAAGCCTCGTGAGGTGAAAGATCTGAGGACTGTCATCTCCAACCAGAAGGCTTCGGCGAAAAGATCCTGACACGGAACTTTCTGGGGATCTGGCTGTGGAGGGGCGTGTCACACCGCTTTTTCCGGTGTTTTCACGGGGTTCTTCCCACTCTGGTGGGACGACAGCAGGCTCTGGTCATGGAATAGGAAGTAGACACTCTCCTGAGGAAGGGGGCCATCGAGGTGGTCCCTTCATCAGAACGAGAGTCCGGGTTCTACAGCCGGTACTTCATAGTTTCCAAGAAGGACGGTGGGTTGCGTCCTATTTTAGATCTACGTCAGCTGAACCGCTCTCTCATGCGACTCGGGTGGGGAGCGGTCATGAGTGGTCGCTCCGCCAGAGGTCTGTGGAAGGGGCCCCATCTACTGTGGCACATCAATTGCCTAGAGATGCTGGCCGTGCTTCTAGCTCTGAAGCATTTCCTCTCAGACCTCAGAGGTCACCACATGTTGGTCCGTACGGACAACACTTCGGTGGTCTCTTACATCAACTATCAAGAGGCCTGCGCTCATGCCCCCTGTGCAGGCTAGTGCACCAGGTCCTCCTTTGGGCCCAGGGGAAACTCCTCTCTGTGAGGGCGGTTTACACCCCAGGCCGGTGAACGAGGCAGCAGACGCCCTGTCGAGGCAGGGGTTGAGGCCCGGGGAATGGCAGCTCCACCCCGATGTGGTGGAGCGGGTTTGGGAGAAATTCGGAAGAACCCAGGTGGATCTGTTTGCGTCTCGAGAGACAACGCACTGTCCCCTCCGGTTCTCCCTTACACCCCTTGCCCCTCTGTGACTGGATGCCATGTCTCAGGTGTGGCCGAGGCTGCGTCTGTACGATTTCCCCCCCGTCGCACTGCTTCCGGGAGTTCCGGGATGGAGTCAGTCTCCTCCTGGTAGCTCCAAGGTGGCCGCGCAAACCATGGTTCGCGGACATGGTGGCTCTCCTTGAGGACCCTCCGTGGGAGATTCCTCTGAGGAGGGACCTCCTTTCTCAGCTAGGGGGTGCCGTATTTCACCCCTGCCCATAGCTGTGGAGGCTGTGGCTGTGGCCCCTGAGGGTGGCGCCTGTTCTTCTCGTGGTGTGAGCACCACCAGCTGGATTCAGTCCACTGCCCAGTTGGGTTAGTGCTGGATTTTCTCCAGGGACAGTTCGCCAAGGGGTTGGCTCCGTCCACCCTAAAAGTCTTCGCATCTGCCATTTCGGCCAATCATGCCCCTGAGCAGGTGGATCGTTGACACTATCACGTCATCTTATGAGTCCTCTAATCTCCCCGCTCCCTTCGGGGTCAGGGCTCACTCCACCCGGAGTGTGGCTGCCTCTAAGTCTTGGTCCTCTGGAGTTTGTCTCCAAAACATGTGACGCTGCGGGTTGGTCCGCCCCCTGACCTTTGTGCGATTCTATAACCTGGACCGCAGTGCCACTCCTGGCCCCTCGGTCCTCCTCTAGCTGTGCACTGAGCAGGGTCTGGTCAGTCTGGCGGGATTGGACACTTGTTTCCAAAGCGTTTCGACGCAGCTTGAGTTCCTGAAAGGGAACGTCTCTAGGTTACGTTTGTAACCATATTTCCTTGAGGGAACGAGATGCTGCGTCTCTGTGCCACACCTCCGGCGTCCCTGCAGCGCTTTCTTCTCCCTTACAGAAGCTGCCACTGGCTTCTTTCATATGCGTTTTATACTCCTGGTCGTGACGTCACCTCATCTGTGACGGCCAGCATCCAATTTTTGAATGATTACACACGTTATTCTGAGCTTGAACACTCAGGCGCGTTCCCAAAGCATTTCGACGCAGCGTCTCGTTCCCTCAGGGAACTAGGGTTACATACTTAAACTAGAGACGATCGGTATAGTGAGAACTTTATGTGAGAACTGTAATAAGATCTCTATAGTGAGAACTGCGCTTTTTAAAACCGTATAGTAAGAATTATGAAAACTGTATAGTAAGAACTTCACAGTGAGAATTCCATAGTGGGAACTCTTATAGTGATAACTCTATAGTTAGAACTCTTTGGTGTGAACTTTATAATGAGAACTCTAGGGTAGGAACTTTATAGTGGGAACTCTATAGTGGGAACTATACATTGAGAACTTTATATGAGATCTGTATAGTGAGAACTCTATGGTGAGAACTTTATGGTGGGAACTTTATAGTGAGAACTTTGTATGAGAACTGTATAGTGAGAACTCTATATTAAGAGTTCTATATTATATTCAGAGACAAAAAGAAAAGCCAAGACGCACGAGTGTTGCCATGGAGTTAGTTGGTTTATTGCCAGTTGTTGCTCTGATATGGGTGAGTGGATCTTCAGCACACAGTCACAGTGGTGTAAAGCATGAAGCCCTTCAAACATTAACATCATCAGTGATCAAATCCTGCACAAGCAATGACTTTAGTTACAGCACGAGTCGTTATGTTTATTACTACTTCAGCTTACGAATGGAAGACTGTGGGTACGGCTCACGGCATGTCACCAAGCACAACGATGAAAGAGTTAATCACTACTTTTACTACGTTAGTAAGAGAACCTTCGAAACAGTAACTCGACCCAAAGCTTTAGTGTTTCGGTCCACCAACAATATAACGTGCTGTAATATATTATCAAAAGAAAATAACTTTCTCGAGTTAGAACTGGATTCGAAACTCTGAAGCCAAAAGTTTATGGTATTCTATTGAAGAGTTCACTATTCCGAACAAAGATAATCACTGCTGATCCGCTAGAATTTTTTTTTTTTAATTTAAAAAAATGTTAATGCTGGTTGATTGAACTGGTAAAACACTTAAAATCATAAGAATTTGATTACAGATTTACATTTTACAGCTTTTCATTTCTAAAAGAGTAAAAGTCAGTCGTTTAGAAATATAGAGGAATTCAAATACGGTTGTTTTATTATCATTAATTTATTTATAAATTAATCCGCGTATTCAAATACGGTAAAAACGTTTTGATTGAAGAAAAATCCCATTATGATACGTTTCTAGATTTTTCTAAAACGCTCTCGATGACAACACGACATTAACCAGTTCAATTGCAGTGAGCGAGTCTTTGGGACGAAGCTACTGTCAAGAACACGTTTTTTTATTTTTTTTTTTTTATTTTTTTGCTTTCTTTACTTTTTTACGTACAATGACTAAACAACATTTTATCAGCTGACCATCCCAGGGTGCTGTGGGATGAAGTGGAAATCAGGAAAATTGGAAAAGGGGAGGAACTCTCCAGATGATCAATTCAGTCGTGTTTGGTCCCTGGGTGGTCAGCGGAAAATACTGAAATCTAACACATAAAGCACACACACACACATACACACTCGCGCACACACACACGCACACACACACACACGAGCTTGATACTTATAACAGACAACGCATATAATTGTGCTGTCTCAGTGTTTCTCAAAAACACCACTGAATCATATCATCAATATCATCAACCCTTTCCACAGTCACATCTTTATCAAAAATTCATCCTGCAGCAAACTTTGAAAATATACCTCACAGATATTATATATATATATATATATATATATATATATATATATATATATATATATATATATATATATATATATATATATATGAATGTATATATGTATATCAGCAAAATAAAAGCCTTTACAAAATAAATCTCTGATTAATTTCACATTATGTAAAACAACATTAAAATTTAACGTCTACTTTTTTTTTACTTTTCTTCTTTTTTTTTTTTAAACATTCTAATAGTTTTTAGACTTTTTTTCAGATTGGTGTTAGAAAGGCTTAAAGAGTAAGCTACACTACAGAAAGGAAAGAAGGGCAGAATTCCCACTACGCACTTACACCTTGATGTGAATGGGCGCTAAAGCGAACGAACAAACAAACAAATGAAAAAAAGGTAAAAAAGGCAACTGTTTGCCATCAGTTACAGTGATGAGGATCTGAGGTCGGATCAGTCAACACGCTCGAACAAACAAAAAGAAAAGAAAAAAAAAACCTTGTTTGGACGTCTGAGTAGCGGGCGATCAAAATTTAAAATTGTAATGCAATCGTTGATATTTTAGAAATTTTTTTCATCTTAACAAAACGTATTGTTGTGTCATTAGTGGTTGCCACGAATAAGGGTTTTAACCCCCTTTTTCTATTGAAGCAAAAAAAAAAAAGCTAGACAATAATGGAAGTCTGAAGGTAGACGTGGAAGGATAATACATTTCGGTATTCTGACTACACACTTAAGAATTCCTGCATTTAATAAAAAAAAGGTCTTAAACTCTGGAAAAGTAAAAACTCTTTGATCCTCTGATCAATTTCTAGTGTGTTCTATAGAATGATGTGTTTCAAATGATTCCTGACGGCCCCAATACCGACCCCTTAGTCTTACACTGCGAGCGTAAATTCAGATTTATTCATTTTTTTGGCAATTCGACATCACTGATATCACGGGATTAAAAAAGAAAGCTAAAGTTAATCTCCTTTAAGATTCTCATCCTCACGTTTTGGTGTAAAAAAAAAAATGCAGACGTGATGTTTCCTTTAGCTACTAGTCGTTTGTGGAGAAGCTGAACAGGAATACAAGTTCAACTCGGTCCTGTATGGCAACGAGTCTTTCCTGACTGAGCGAGATATTTGGCACGCAAAACAAATAAAGTCAATAATTGACGTATTACAAAAATTTTTTATATAAACAACCCCTGACTGTAAAAACTGTGCAATAAACAGGAATTGTTCGTCGTACGATCCGTTACTTCATACCTCCTCGATGGTCAAAAAATGAGCGTTTAACCTAACACTTATTCTCTGGTGTTTTATTAGTCCGGCCTGAACAGACACGAATACGTTAGTAATACTGAATAATACACTACAGAAGGAAGAATGTGGAGTGAACGTCTATTTTGGCCCTTAAATACAGTGGACCCGATCGCTGTTTCTACAGCAATTCTATGAGTGAAGATTTCATTGTGTACGTTTATATCCGTGTGTGTGTGTGTGTGTATCCCCCTCGTCCCAGGCACGTGTACACGTAAGTGACGATAGATTTGGGCTCTAATTTGTGCTACAATGGCTTACACTTGGCTCAGACAGTTCCTCAGCCTCAGCTACATCACTCAGGTCGTAATTAGAGTTGATCTGATAGGTTCCCTTTAGAATCCGGTGAAATCTCATTAGAGAGAAACTCATAGGTAGCGTTTTATACATTTACATTAATAATTTATATAATAATAATAATAATAATAATAATAAATCATTTCTTTAAAACTGCTGCAATGCATAATTTTAAAATTGCAATACAAGTGAATTGAATTTGAACTGAATTCTCCGATTGGACGAGGAGGATATTGTGGGAATTCTGCCCTGAGGAGGTGATGGTAAGAAAAAAGCTACACCAAAGCTAGAATCCGTCTCTCTTTCGTGCCGCACATCTTCGTCCAAAGCGAGGACAAGCTAATAGTGCGCTGCGAAACAAACAGAACTGCAGGAGTGAAACAGAAAGAGCAGCGATTTCAACCCGGGAGTTCTGAAAGCAAAAAAAAAAACAAACAAAACAGAAATGTCTTTGTAAACTCATGTTTTTAAATGATGCTTGTTTAAATACAGATGAGTGTAAAAGCCGGACTGGAGAACAGCTTCGAGCAGCGGCATTATCAGCTTGTCTTTCCGGCCATTGTCGTTTTCTTCGTTCCTCCGACCTCGCGGCTACATGCCGCTCTCGAAGATGATGACCTTGTTGTCTTCGGTTCCGGGGGACGAGGACGGCAGGCTTTGCGTGTCAGCGCCGGGCGCCATGTATTCCAGGTGATGTGCACCCCATACGGGTTTGGTCAAAATTTCCCAGCGCTATGAAGAAAACAGACATGATTTAGAGACTTGATCTGAATCTACGCTGCATTGTGTCTCCATAACTGTCTACTAACATTTTTAGCGGCAAGTATTCGGATTTATTGCAAAAATCGAAACTGCAAAACGAATCGTCAAGGCTCTGAAAGTTCCTCAGCCTCAAGATTGGGCGAAGAAAATGTACTTAAATACCAAATACCTTGAACTTTAATGGTATTAAAAGAAACTACAAAAGACAGCAGCCGCGCCATGTATCGAAAAATACTTTTACAATGGAGAATGAAATCGCAAACCCACCATCATTTGGTCTGTTTGATCAGTTCCTTCACCGTTACACACTGAATCGGTTAATCAAGTAAACAATGTTTGATAGCAGCAGATTTTCTCTGGCGGAGTCACGCAATAAAATCTGACACATGCAACTGATTACCAGATCAAACATTCACATACGTGTCCCTGTGATCTCCCAGACGAAGTGGAGTTTTAAAGTGGTTTAATGTGGAACAGTTTGAAAATGAATCATAAATGTATCCTAATTCAGTTACTTGGTGTTTGGAAACGAAGGGCTGATTAACATCAGTAACCGAGTCAATGACACCATTCGATTTTTAATAATAAATAGAAAAATATATAAAGTGTCAGCAGTCTTTCATGCAGCGGTCTTTAAAATCATGATCCGACTAACCAGCGACTTTAATTAGGGTACGAGATTCGGCACTCGGATATTTATTTATCGATCGTCGGACGCCTATTTGGAAGCTGGCGGCTTCACCACCTTCTTCCATACGCATCAATTTTCTGTTTTCTGTTTTCAGAGGTTCCGCCTTTCTGTAGAGCCGCTAAGACGATCTACCTGAGATGGTTTCCTGTGTATCAGTGAGTACGTCTAAGCTGAAAAGTCACTCGGTTCTATTTCCATTGTGGATCAATGGAAAGCCATTAGCCCACTTATCAGAATGAAAACGCACTGCTTTCGTTCGTACGCCGCCGAGTCTGTAAAAACTGCTGACCCGAACGCAAAACATCCAAACAGCTCAAAAGTGGTGGATCTCAGAGGATCAGGATCTGATGCTTTAACTTCATCCTGATTCACAGTGACTTTTTTTTTACGAATTAACCAAAAGCTCTTTGAAAAATGTTCTGTCTGCGGCATGCTCTTCTTTTTTTTTTTTTTTTTTTTTTTTTGTCTGTTACGTTGCTTAGCAACCGAAACTCTTTGCTAAACAGGTTGGGGAAATAAGTGTCAATTGTGAGGGTTGTGTTGTTGGATGCGAGTGGAATCATACGGCGGCTGTGAAAAGTGTGTAGTCTTTTAGGGTTGTTGATTGACGCATGCAGGTTCCTTTTGTTTTTATGCAACAAACTCACAACACACAAGAACACAGTGAACGAGTGGAGGAAAGTTCTGTGGAGTCCAAATGGGACATTTGTGTCTCTAACAAAAGAACTTGTGTGAGACGGAGAACAGGAGAGAAGATGTGATCAGATTCCCTCACCCCCACACTCACATATGGAGGTAGAAGATTAATGGTTTGGGGTTGTTTTGGAGACTTATTCCAGAACCAACATGACTATAAATCCAAACTTCAACACCATGCATTTCCGTTTGAATTGCGGATCATCGGAACCGACTCCACCGTACAACAAGACGATGAGCCGAAGCGTACGTCTGAGTTCTGTAAGTGTTATTTAGAGAGCAGACAGACATCTGGAGTGATATCTATCATGGAACCACCTGCCCAGTCACTGCACCTCAATCCTGTTAAACTGCTCTGGGATGAAGTGGAGTATTTCAGCTGAATAGGATGTTGAGAGCGTGTAAAGTCTTAATGCCAAGAGAGGATTTTTCAATGGAAATAAAGTTTTGGACATTTATACATTTGTCTGGTCGAAGGAATCCTTTATAGCGTTACATCGTGAGCAAGTTTGTCGCATAGAAACAAAAGAAACCTGCAAGCGTCTCTCAAACACGATCAACCCCTTTCCAAAAATAGCATAAACACACCCAGCTATTGTGGATTTCTTTATTACTTTATTTCTGTTTTAGTGCTTCAAGTCCATTCACCAGCTGCAATTCCACTGTACGTACTGTAAAGAAATACTCCAGCAATGTCGAGAAAAAAGGACTGCGTTGCTAAGTAGTGAGAAAAGAGCAGAAACCCCGTTTACTCTAAACACGCTCATGGTATTATACGGTGTACGGATCGTGGGTGGTGTGTGTTTACACAAAATACGTTTCCTGGCAGAGCGTTTCTGTGAGGTTTCGGATGAAAAATCTTTTTTAGAGCGGTCACGTGCTGCCGAATGCGAATTCGGAGCGTCGATTATCACAAAAACACAACACTTTGAGATGATTACGAATGAAAACCGGACAAATGAAGAGCTCTAGAAACAACGTAATGAAATCCTGTAGCGCTCTGTACCTACTTTATGTGCTCAAAAGAATAAAATAAATAAGTTATAAAAAGTGGGCCGAACCTGTCGGAAGGATCCTTTGGCCATGATGAGCTTGTAGGCGACACTAACGGGGATGCAGAGCATGGAGGAGAGAGCCATACACCATCCGATCATCTCTCCCCACCACGGGTACACGTACACATTGTTGTAGGTTAGAGGCTTGTAGTTCACCAGGTGGAACACGAAAATTCCCTGAGATGAGAAAAGGGAGAGAAGAAAGAGAGAGCGAGAGAGAGAGAGAGAGAGAGATGTGTAGGACGTCTTTGGATAGCATAACATTTTACCTTCACTTGAACTAGGAGACCAAAACCTGTTCCAGCACATTGGTTTCCACTGGCGGTGGAGTTGAAGATCTCCCGCTACAGAGCTACAACACTATTGAACACCTTTGGGACGATTTCTTCCACCAGTGTTTTTTTTTTTTTAAATTGTCCAGTTTTTTATCTGTGAGTTCAGCAGCAGGAAAAGAGATTCACTCACCATGCAAACACATGGAGTAAGAAACGACCAGCACCACTTCATCCAAGGGAAAGGCCGGTAACCGATCATACGGGCAATGTCATCCATAAACCTATCAGCACCTGCACACACACACACACACACACACTTTAATACACAGGCATATATAACCTTTGCTTTGGCAATAACAGTGAACATAATAACAGCATATAAAACACAACAGGTTCACTTTTCGATATGAAGAACCTCCTGTTATGATTTTTCACCGCCTTTTCCACCCACACTTTTTATCCATTTTCAGGTACATACTGAACATCAGCGGTGGACGAAGTACATAAACCATGTAGTTCAAATAAAGCTGCACTCAGTTAAATGTAACTCCAGTAAAAATTAACTTAAGTATCCAAAGTAGTGATTTATTATAACTATAATGTTCATATTATAATTTTTATCACAAGATTCTTTATTTAATCACTTTAACGTGAAAAGACTCAAATGTGACTCTCAGCACACTGATCTATTAATAGAATGATATTAATGACTCAAACACTGATTGATTTCTATTACAATCATCACGAACCCAAAACCTTCTTCAAAACAATCCCGTAAATAAATCCACGTGTGTTGTGTCGAGTTCGAGTCTGGAGTTTCTTCATCATTTATTCCTCTCTAAATGTTCTGCTTGATGTTAAACTGATGCTGAACTGTATGTTGGTGATCAGTAGATACACCGAGCGTCGATCAGAACACGTGTAAAACAGAGCGTGCGCTCGATCCTGATTGGTGACTCGCTGCGTGTTTCAGCAGTTACGTTTTTATCCTCGTAAATAAAAAGACTGATTTGAAATGTAGTCGAGTGAAAAGTCAAATATTTGACTTTAAAATGTATTGAAGTTACAGTAAAAAACTCCCTGAAAATAGATACAGGATTAAAGCTTCTTAATTACATTCATGACTCCAGCTTCCTAATATGCTGAGAAATATAAAGAATCAACAACGCATCTATTATCTATTATTAAAGTAACGTCTTACCATAAACCCAAGCGACAACAATGCATTCCCAGAATGCCTGCCACAACAGGGTCATTCCACTGGCAGAATAATAGTCAAAAAGCTGGAAGACGTACATCCCTCCCTACAAACAAACACACACACAAACAAACACACACACACACACACACACACACACACACACACACACAGGTTCATCGAGTGCATATTAAATACTTCCATACATGATAATCGTGTAGATGATCTACAGCGTTCAGGAAAATGTTCCCCCGAAAGCTTTATCTCCACACTTACCTGTGTAACCATGGAGAGATCTATAACAAAGCACAAGATGCAGCAGGATGCCACAGTGATTTCACGCTTGTTATACTTCGTAGGGAGCAGATCCAGGATGCCAGTGATGAAGCCTTCCACTCCAACAAACTGCACGAGGAGAAGAGACACGTCGAATTACGCACCGTTTGTGATCGGAAAAGGAATTATTTTCCCAGTATACACTGCACATGTGCACATTATATGGTTGATTGAGTGGTTTCTTAGTGGTTTAGACCTCTAATCAGAAGGTCATGAGTTTAAATCCCAGCACAACCAAGCTGCCACTGTTGGGCCCCTAAACGAGGCCCTCAACCCCACAGCTGCACAGTTGTATGAATGAGAAATTGTAAATGTAAAAAAAAAAAAAATTCTGAAATACGTAGAAATTAAAATTGGGGGTCTTACAAATGTAAACGCTTTTATTTAGTTTTTAAGATTATATTTCATCGATTTGACCTGCGACAAATAAATCGATCGCTAAACGTAAATCAATTTAATAAAAATCTGTATTGCATTCATCTGATTTATTCTATTTAATTCTTGCGTATTTTATATTTTTAAAAATTGCTTTATATTATTATTTAACCGTTTGATTTGGAATCGTTTAAAAAAAAAACGCTGATGCCGGTGATGAAAAACTGTTGACGTCAACAAATTTAAATAATAATTACAATTAATTAATAATAAAGAAAAAAATACAATAAAAAAAGAAGAGAGTTTATGTTTTGCATTTAAACATATATAACGTTATATATAACAATATATATATTTAACAATATATTTAAACATACCGTATTTTCCAGACTATAAGCCGCTACTTTTTCCCACGCTTTGAACCACGCGGCTTAAACAATGAAGCGGCTAATTTATGGATTTTTTCTGGGTTTTTCCCGGTTTCACAAACTTCAAGCCAGAAAAACTGAGCCTCATAACATTAGACTGAAATTGAAATTAAATGAAATTGCGGAACAGGTTTAGGTGAACCAATGAAACTCTTTATATTAAATCAGATGCGCTCCCACTGAATCGGGCCGCACCACATCATAAATATGGATGATTTTCCTCTGACGTTTGACCTGCTGCTCACTCGGACTGTCTACAGGAAATGTGAATCATTCGTCACGCTGAAAACAACCGGGCATGAAAACACACTTCACCTGTGTTCTGAGCTGCACGGCATCGGGAGAAAAGATTCACCGATGGTGATTTTTAAACGCACGACGATGCCAAAAGATAAACTCTCGAGAGAAATAGTTGTGAAAGGAAGGAGGAAGACAGTGAACAATGACTTTCTTGGTAGGCTACTGTTTAGATACAAGCCGTGTAACAGACACTGTCTTTCATTAAAGCCTGTGTAAAGTTCATTAGTTTCAGTGTAGACACCTGCGGCTTATACATCTTTGTCAAATTCAGTGGGTGCGGCTTATATTTGGGTGCGTTTAATAGTCCGGGAATTACGGTATATAAAAATATCTATAAAATAGAACATAAAGTCACAGTTTCATATTAAATGTTATAATTTGACTCTGAATCACTGACCTGACTGTCCAGCCCCAGCATCAGCAGCATTAAGAAGAAGAGTGTGGCCCAGACCGGTGCCACGGGCATCATCGACACGGCTTTGGGATACGCGATGAACGCCAGACCCGGCCCTGAAAGCAGGAGAGCATGCGTGAGACACGTTCATCACAACAGGCCAGTGGCCGGTAACGACACACACCAGCACAACTTACACACAACACCAACTTCACAAAGACAGAGAAAGCAAGAGGGAAAGAGACTGAGAAGAAAAGAGAGATGAATGTGCCTCTGGATGGAAAGAGTGTGTGTGTGTGTGTGTGTGTGTGTGTGTGTGTGTGTGTGTGAGAATTCTTTGTGTGTCATTTTCTCTAACGACAGCAGTGTTGATAGGCACATTCAGACGGATTGATCCAGTGTTTTACTACAGATACAGCGTTTAGATGTGGGGGAGGGGGCGGTGCTGACATGCTCGAGTTAAACTCATCGGTGTTTCCTTTTCTCGAAACGTTTTTAGAGAAAAAGGGAAGAAACACTTCGGCGTGTGCGGGGAATTAACGGACGACGGGTCGCACCGCTGACGTGAAACGTTTTCTAGATAATAAAAAAATCGCCACGTCCAAAGTGTTTTCTTCCACATTCTTATACCACAGCAATTTGCTCCCAATTCCAATTTTTTGATCAAACTAAATGATCAAAACGTTTTAATCACCATTCGTTTCATAATAAAGTCTAGCGGTTATTATGCGTTATAGCAGCTATAAACCGCCACTCCTCCCTCGTTCTCCAGTTTCTTGTCGTTTAACACGCTTAGGTTATAAGACGAAAAAATTCAGCTTAAACGTCTCGCAGGACTCATGATGTCCTCGTTCCTGAAGACTTTACCGCATGTTACACCGACGCTGGAGACTCCTTCCATAAATTTACGATAAATGTCTCCTTGTGCCTGTCAGAAATTTGGAAACACCTGGTTATTTTTATGATTGACACGTGCATGTTCCTTTTGTTTTTATGAACAACAACATAAAAAACCCCACACCAGAATTAAACAGTGAATGAGTGGATGAAGTTCTGTGGAACCCCAATGTGATATTTTAGTCTCTACCAGAAGAACTTGTGTGAGAAGGAGAACAGGAGAGAAGATGTGATCAGACTGCCTCACCCCCACAGTCACACATGGAGGTGGAAGCTTTGGTTCGAGGTTGGGGTTGTTTTGGAGCAGAGAAGGTTGGAGACTTATTCCAGAAAGTGAACCAACCATTCCATACTTCAACACCATGCAATTCTGTCTGGACTGCGGCTCATCGGAACCGACTTCGTGAACCGACGGTGAGCCGAAGCGAGGAATACGTCCGAGCTCTGTAAGAGTTATTTAGAGAACAAAGAGTCGTCTGGAGTGATATCTATCATGGAACGACCTGCCCAGTCACTGCACCTACATCCTACTGAACTGCTCTGGGGTCAACTGGAGCACAAGAACTAGTGAAGAACATCTTTAGCTGAACGTTCAGAGAAACGAAGTGTTCGCATGCTGAGAGCGTGTAAAAGCTGTTCTTCATGCTAAGGGAGAATTTTTGCAATAGGAAATACAGTTCTGGACATTTATAGATTTGTTCGTTCGAAGGAAAAACCTCCGGACCGTCACATGAGCGAGTTTGTTGCATAGAAACTGAAGGAACGTGCACGTGTCACCTCTGTGCTGTGGTACGAGCAGGTCTGATTTGGTAGCACCAATTAAAAATGGACTAATTGGACTAGTTTCGTTATTTTCAGTTATTTTGCCGAATTTAAACAGTTTAAACGAGTTGTTTACATCTTGTTTTGCCGTTTTTTTTGTGCACCTGTTTAATGGCACTCAATCTCGATAGTCATTTACTTTTAAATTAATTATCAAACCTCGTTTCTATCGTCAACATCTGTAGCGAATATGTGATGAACATGAACAAATTCAGCGCATTCCTGCCCTTTTTTTCCTGGAAATGAATGTTTACATTCACTTATCCATTCATACATGGAGCAGCTATGGGGTCAGGGGCCTTGCTCAGGGGCCCAAAAGTGGCAGCTTGGTATGGCTGGGTTTTGAACTCATGACCTTCAGATGCAAATTCCAATGCCTTAACCGCTAAGCCACCACCACCTCCCCCCTGTTTGCATAAAAAGCTTTCGCCAGAGCAGGCTGTGAGCCCAGAAGTATGTGGACACTTGACCATCATTCATATGTAGCTTATCATCTCGAGTTTGAAACACACAGTTGTACAAGATCTTCTGAACATTAAATTTTTCCTCTCACTTGAACCAGCAGATCTGAAACTGATTACAGGAAGACAATTACAGGAAGACATTTACATTTAGATTGAAGGCATTTGGGAGAAGCCCTTATCCAGGGAAACTTACAATTGAGCAGTTGAGGGTTAAGGGCCTTGCTTGGGGACCCGGCTAAGGTGGCTTGGTGGAACTGGGATTTGAACTCATAACCTCCCAATCAAAAGAATTAGAAAGGTAAAAAGGTGGAACTCTTTCTCTGCACATCGCAGCGATGTTAGGAAGCTGGAGTCAGAGCCACGATACAGCACCCCCTGCAGCACTGAGAGTTAAGGGCCTTGCTCAAGGGCCCCAAGAGTGGCAGCCTGAAGATACTAGGGCTTAAACCCCCAACCTTCTGATCAGTAACCCAGAGCCTTAAACACTGACCTTTAAAATGGAACATTTCTGAACTGAACCCTGTACCTTCAAAAAGAAGCACATACCAATCTGAAGGTCAGGTGTCCACAAACCTTTAGCTGTTATACATGTGACTGCAGTTATTATTCTGTGTTAGATGTTCCTTCCTTCTCTGTCATCGTTGAATTTCTCAATACAAGTGTACGTAACTGGAACGTCCTGTACTGTTCATGCTCTAGTTGGACGCTTTCGGGGAAATATTCGCTCACGTTTTTCATATTTAAGACGTACAGATCAGAAGGGCGTTAGATACAGAAACCTTATCTGACAAAAAAAAAGAAGAAACAAAAGTTGGCGCACCGGTTAGCGCCGTATCTACAGCGCTTTGACCGACCAGAGACCTCGTCCTCATCCTCATCCTCGTCCTCTTTCTTTCCTTCTGTTGCTTCTCAAAAAACGTTTTTGCGAATAGAAGTTATCCTCCCTGTGTCCTTTTCCCTGTCAGTGAATCTGCTTGTGTGTTCACACATATCCGACAGATGCATTAAATAGAGATTGAAGTGCAAATGTCAAAAATCACACAATATGAGAAGGAATTTAGGGACTACGTTATAAAAAAAATAAAATTAGCAGCGACAGGAAGTGCTCACGTTTACGATTTAAGCGAGGTTTAGAAACGTCGACTGCCTGGCCAAGAAGTTAGCGTGCGTACGTTTTTTCCCGATCGGATTTCCACGACCTATATCAGGGGACAGCTCTACTGCTGGCATTTAGCATCGCTAGGCTAAACTATTCTAACGCTAAAGCTAATGCCAAGGCTGTGGCTGGCTGTGCTAGGCCAGTGCGCGCCCCACAGCGGTAGCTAGGCCTAAGACAATTAAGAGGTGTAAATGCTGACATTAGATATCAGAGGTTTACCTGCATCGGCAGTCAGCTCCAGGACCCCTCTTGAAATCGAGATGTGCACATCTCAAGAGGCAAAGCTCCTGGTTAAATAATCCTTAAATTAATACTTAAAGCCAAAATATAGATCATATCAAATGAAGAGATATGAATAACAAAGAAAGAGAACGGGCCTGAAGACAATCAAGGATAACTGGTTAAAGAATCAAAGGTATAATGGAAAGATCTGGAAGAAGTCTGTTTGGGGAAAAAGGGGGAACAAAAAAAAGAAAAGAAATAGCTCCTGTCGTTCAGGTATGGAGGTAGAGAGCGTTTAGGTCCACACAATGATGACATTTTTATCTTCTTTTTTTTTTTTCCTCCCTCGAGCACATTCACACAGAACAGCGCCACAGGATGTTAATATAGGACTTACAGTCACACTCAGGTTAGTCACCACAAGGACAGACAAGGTCACACACACACACACACACACACACACACACACACACACACACACAGAAATACTTCACAGATTCACCACACATTCTCTGTCTCACTCACACTAAATAAATAAATAATAATGCACTATAATGCACTGGTTATAATACTGCACTGGAACAGCTCACACATTTCCACCGGGTGTCTCTAAAACTAACATTAGAATGAAGGTGATTTTGGAGCTCGTCGTGTGATCCCTCGCTACGTCCCTCAAACATCTCAATGCTTTGATCCCTTCTTCATTTTCCTTCGCTATTCGTCGATGGCGATAGACGCGTTTCGTGCGCTGCGGTTTGTTTGTCTGCCTGTTTAGGTATTTATTCTTTTTTTTTGTTCAGAATTTTTTTTCTTCTCTGAACATTTTAATTCATCATTACACACTATTTTTTGGATTGGCCAAAAGTTGTGGGACACCCGACTGCCGTATGCGGTTCCTCAAGTGTGGATGTTCGGTTCAATTTGTTTCTATTCTTGTAGTGATTATTACAATGAACATTGTCTCGAAGAAGCTTCGCACAGGTAAAGCGGTTAAAGGTTTGTATAAAAGAACGTGCAACTTTATCGCCTAGAAGTTTGTTCCTTATCACCGTTTATTCCTGATGAGTGAGCGAGTGGCGAATGTGGTGAAGGAAAAACTCCCTGAGATGGTAGGAGGAAGAAACCTTGAGAGGAACCAGAACTCAAAAGGGAACCTCATCCTCATCTGTTTATTCGTTGCAGTTCCATTGTTCATGCAGCATGTGGTCCTGAGCCATCGGGGTAAAGTGTTGATATTAGTTACAGTCCGAATCCATCCAAAAAGTGTTGTTCCAGCAAGACAATGCTTCTGTGCACAAAGCCAGCTCCATGAAGACCTGGATTTTGGAGGGAAAGATCTCCTGCTATAGTGTTTGGATCTCAACCATTGTCGAATCTCACACAAATCTCCACAAACACACTCGAAAATCCAGTGGAACATCTTACGGGGAGGTGGCAGCTCATTGGTTAAGACATTTGACTGTTCATAGGTCACAAGTTTGAATCCCAGCACCACCAAGCTGCTACTGCTGGGTCTTCAAACAAGTCCATTGACTGCTCATTGGTGAGTCACTCTGGATAAAGAGCGTCTGTCAAATGGCATTGAGGTAAATGGCGAAATGAGATGCGAATGAGAATAAATCATGGATTGGAGTGGAAGATCTTGAGTGGACTGCTATAGAGCTCTGACCTCAACCCTACAGAACATCAGGCAATTCAACATCTTCCCAGAAAAATGGAGGTTAATTATAACAGCAAATGTGGAATGGGATGTTAAAAAAAGAATCTCATGGTCAAGTGTCTACAAACTTTTGGCCAAATAGTGTGAACTTCCTGGTGAACTTCCGAATGTGTTTTAGAAATCAAACGTGAGCTCTGGGATATTCGGCGCTTTTAGCCAATTGGAAAACGGCATTACGAATATCTCTCTCTGCACCGAACGTAGAACACGCCGAGCTTCCCTTAGAAGTACCAAAATCACATGAGCCGCTCTGCGCCGTGAACCTCGATCTGGAACACTCGGTGCTCATACACCATGGCGAGGATCTGACAGGGATTCGCATCGGAACCTTCCTCCAAACATCTTTCCATCCATCGCTCTTGAGGCAGAGGACAATCAAAAGTGCAAATGTCAGAGGAGTCAAACTAAATTATTTAATAATAAAAAATCATTATACTCATGATTTTCAAAACCGTGACGAGAAATCGTACAAATTTCTCCAACGACAAACAATTTGAAGACCAATCAGGTTCCTGTGGAGGGTTAAACACAGGAACCATGAAGATGGATTTGGACTGTAATCAATATAAACAATTCTCCAAAACGGTTCAAGTCTACAGTCGCCAGGAACAATTTTACATCAAAGTCTCCATCAATGACGCAACCATGACAACGATGAGATGATGAGAATACTTTTTCTTTCAAGTCTGGTTTCTCTCAAGCTTCCTTAATCGTACCATCTGTGGGGTTTTTTTTCCCCTCACCGCCACGTCTTCTGTCACGCTCATTGGGGATAAACTTACAGAAAATCATGTCTAATGTTAAAATGTATATTCTGCACCACTTTATCATTATCTATTCTTTCTCATATCTTCTATTTTTTCTTCTTTCATATTTAAATCTTTAAATCTAGATTGAATCGGAAAGATTTCGATAACAGGAAGCTGATTGGCTGCTGCGTGTCGTCTCATTTGTAGTCGTAATACAGCGAATTATATTTAGACCAGCAAACGAAAGAAACTACAACAACCACAGAAGACCACTTTTAAGACCTGAGGTTTCGATGTTTTACAGACTGGTTAAGATTCCACAGAAACCCTGAAGAGACAAAACGATTACAAAAGAATTAATGTTCCTTATAATTGCTAGTTTGTCTCTAATTAGCGAGCCAGTGGCGAATGTGTGGAGGTAAAAACTGAGACGGCACGAGTAAGAAGGAACCTTGAGAGGAACCAGACTCCAAAGGAAACCTTATCTACATCCTTAACACTGAATGTCCATTAAAATCTGAATTGTTAGAGGACTAGTTTAGCTTTAAATACTGCTAGTTTTGTTTCCACTAACTAGTTCCAGACGCCTTTATCCAGAGCGACCTACAACTGAGCACTTTAGGGTTAAGGGCCTTGCTCAAGGGCCCATCAGTTGCAGCTTGGTGGTGCTGGGATTTGAACATGTGACCTGATCCAGAGTCCACTACCTTAACCACCACCACCTCCCTAATAATAATATAAACAAAAAGCAGCAAAAAACAAAGCCAGAAAATATCTCTGCGGTGTGAGTAGGCACTAAAAACCCCTTTCCCTGAGGGAGGTGACAATATTAAAAATATGAAAAAATATTGAAATTGCCTACACCGGGAATTTTCCCATCGCTAATATTCGCCGGATAAATTCCAGATAAAAACAATAAATCCAGAAAGAACACAGAAAAGCATTCTCTGATTTTGCATATATATATATATATATATATATATATATTCAGTGGAAATTAATGCCTCAGTGACTTTCTCACCGAAACCCAACATGACTTGATCTTTCCAGCTAAATCTTCTTATCCACTGGAGGGCTGCAGGGTTACCACGTGTGCCACCCCGTGCCAGCGCTGATTCGGTGTGAACAGATGGTTTGACTATTCCCATGATGTTAGATAATGTTATTCTGTTCTGCTGAGCTGTTTGGAACTGTATGGAAATGTATTATAATGATGAAGACTTTGTGAGACCCAAACCTGTTCCAGCATAACAACTCCCCTGTCCACAAGTTCATCAAGATCTTGAGTCTCAACGTGAAGTAATTCTTCAGGCCTCCTCACCTCACATACATCAGTAACTGACTTCAATAAAACACATCCCTGTGGCCGAACGAATCTCCACAAACACCCTCCAAAGTCTTGTGGAACATCTACGCAGAAGAGTGGAGTTTACAGCAAATGGAATGGAAGTTCAAAAAAAGAAGCCCATCTTATGCTCAGGTGTCCAAAGACTTTTGTCCATATAGCATAGGATATGAGATATATATTAAAGACATCTAGTTTAGAATCAGTTTTATAGTATGAAGGATGTGTATCGGATCTCCTACATTTGTCATCCAACATTTGCGCACGGCGCCATAAACATCGGGACGTGTTGCAGGGTTCCATGTACTTCTCCGCTGTATTACGCTACCGGGAAAGGCATTTCGAGATGGATCACCCCCTGCCGGAGCCTACGGTTAGCACACGGAAGGGAATAAATCGCCTGGACATGAACTGGCGCACCATGACACTCTCCGCTCCAAACCCTGCCAGACGCGGCTTTCCTATTTTTATAATTTCATGACGTCGTGTGGATAAACAGCTCACGTACGAGTGTTTCGATACCGGCACCTAAAAGGGCTGACGGATTCTGGTTCTAATCAGTAGTTATAGATTTGTAGATTGGGCCTTTGTACTATACTGTGAGCACATACACACACACACACACACATGCACACACACACACACACACACACACACACACACACACACACACAATTTCATATTCACTTTACACATCTCTCAAACAGAAAAACGTCTAATGGCTCTTTCAAACAGACACAACATTTTTTTTTTAAAGAATTAAAACACAAAATTCATATCATGCACATGTTTCCTTCCCAAAAAATCTAAATGATGCCAATGATATTTAGCATTTGCCCTAGCATTTTAGATTACATCCACATTGACCTGTAAACACACCTAGACACACATTTACACAGATCTCTGTCAGTCATTAACACTGTGTATATACACATATATATATAAATATATACGTACACACACAATCTGAATCTAATTAAATATAGAATTAAAGAATAATCACATATTTAAGTGTAACTGTGTCATGAAGAACATCACCATCAACCTCGGGACATCCACCAAATGCGTCCGGAGGCTTTGCATTATTCCTTCTGAACGGTAAAAAGTAAAAACACTGCGAATAGTTTTAGCCTCAGGTTTGCCTTAAGATAAATTAGAGAACAGATTTTACCCATACACTTTACGGCCAAAAGTATTCGGACAACCGACTCGTCTCGTTCTTCAACAAGCTGTAAGAACAAATCTGGAGGCAGACGTTTGCTTCAAACTTTTTGCTTGAACTAGGAGACCCTAAACCTGCTCCAGCATGACATGCGCCATGAAGATCTGCTTTACATGGGTTGGATATGGTGGAGGATCTCCCGCACTGATTTCAGTCCAATTAGGATAGGATTTTCCATGCTGCTGAAAAATCAACTGGAACGTCTTCTTAGAAGAGTGGAACTCCTCATAAGAGCAAATGGAGACTAAAAATGGAACGAGACGTCCACGAAGCACATTCAGATCTTAAGCTCGGGTGTCCACATACTTTTGTCCACATAACGCGTGTACCACAGGGACAATACGATTGACTTTTTTCTTTTCCTGATTAAACCCAGTAAAATCTTCTGCACAAAATTTCATTCTTTAATCAGACCAGGGTTAAAAGTGTTGAACAGACGGAAAACTCTTAGACACACTCAATAAGCATGCACATTTGGGGGAATCCTACCTGACTCTGCCACTTTGGAGATGTCCACACCTTGCTCAGCAGCCATAAAACCCAGAATGGAGAAAACCACAAAGCCAGCAAAGAAACTGGTACCGCTGTTTATCATGGCCAACACGAACGTATCCCTGAGGAAAACAATTTGTTCGGTTCAGTTTCTGGAACAGATCCTGTCTGATAGGACTTCGCCATGTAGCTTTATAAGCTTAGCCATGTAGCTGTATGCAAGGCTAGCTAGCTGACTAAGCAAAAATAAATAAATACTGAACAAAAACGTTGGGGTTTGCTTCGCTTGGTTGTGGATATTGTTAAATATTTCATTGACTACATCTAAAAAAACAATATATAAATAAACCCCAGACTTGAATCATATCTAGCGGTATAATATTGAGCTAGCCTGCTAGCATTTATTATTATTATTATTATACCTAATGCTAGTGACTAAAACCTGTGTTTAAAGGTGAGATTATGAAAACGCTTTTTCAGACCCTGATAAATAAAAAAAACTGAGCCTGAGACCTGTTACTAGCGTAGGTAACTAACCGCTAACTAGCATAAGCATAGCATAGCATTTAGGCTATTGGTTTTACACACCATAATGTACCTTCTCAAGTTAATGAGTCAGGGTTTTTTGTACATTCTAAAAGCACAATAATGGAAATGATATTGTATATGAAATACATACACGATATTTACACAATTAGAACTAAAACATCACCAATTATTTAACTGGTTCAGAATATTGACATTCAGGAGTCTTTTTGTCCGCGAATATTTAATACGCAATAAGTACAGGTAATAATACTCTCACCTGTAGCAGTTGTTGTTGAATCGGTTATAACTGCCAAGAGCGGTCAGCGCTCCGAGTCCGATCGCGTAAGAAAAGAACACTTGAGTGCCGGCATCGATCCAGACCTGATTGATAGATAGAGAGAAAGAGAATAAAAATAATGGACAGCGGCAGGCAATATTCTAATCCTGCTTTACTGTAATATATCTGATCACAAGGGTTTCATCAGACCGGAAAACTAGTTGGGGTGAGGGAAAGATAGATCTGTTTTTACAGCATTTGTCAGAGACCCTTATCCAGAGCAACCATGGGGTTAGGGGCCTTGCTCTGGGGCCAAATGTGTGACAGCTTGGTGTGGTTGGGATTTGAACTAATGACCTTCGGATCCTTAATCCAATGCTGTAACCACTAAGCTACCACCTCCCCAGACACAGACAGACAGACAGACAGTCTGACTGACTGACTTTTGTCTATTCCTTCAGTGCTCACCTGTGCTTCTTGAATCTTTGACCAGTCAGGCTTGAGATAGTACATAATCCCATCATAGGCCCCAGGAAGGGTCACCCCTCTCACCAGAAGAATGACCAGGACAACGTAGGGGAACATGGCAGTGAAATATACAATCTGCAACACACACACACACGCACACACACGCACACACACACACGCATACACACACGCATACACACACACACACACACACACAACAAACAGACGTTTATTAACATTATCATTAAAACATCCAGAGAATTATTTACGTGTGTAGGACGTTTAAATTTGAAGCGTTCTTGACCTTGAAGAAAGAAGGGGAAAAAAAGGCCCCACCTCTTTCTGAGCGTTCTGTGAATGCCAGCTCAAGGCTGTATGAGCAGAACAACCAATCAATGAGCGTCTCGAAGTAATACTTTACTACTTCTTCTTCTACTGCTGTATTTAGAAACGAGGTATTGTATACTGCATGTAACCATTTCCTTCATGGTGATTTCCCTACAATGGCTTCATTCTTTTAGAGAAGTATTTTATAAATATGTATCCTTGGTATAACTGATGCTTTTCTGCATTGAAGTGCGATTAGAACATTCCCGTGCTTTATGTAATCATCGCTATGAAAGATAAGCTCTGAAACACACATGATCTTTCCTCAGTGTCTGCGATGGCTGGGTCAGTCCCGCATAGCTTCCATACAATGAGTCAGGCGAATGTTTTTTTGTCCCTTCTCCTCTCACACGTTCTGCTACAGCGGCTCTGTTTATGAACTCGCCAGGCAACGAGGCCCCTCACAGCCTCCAAATACACATCTCGGTATGCGGCGTCACATGGCCGTAGCAAAGTGATTCACACACCCCGTGCCTGTCCTCAGACACGGAAAGCTCAGGCTGGGTTGAGTATTACTCCGTGACCCACAGGGATGATGAACTCGACCATAATGGCACCCGGAGACTGGGACGCTATTCAGGACGGGACGCTTCACACCCCGCACCCACCAGGTCCCCTCTCACCTCCTGTGTCTAATAAGGGCCTTGTGTGTTCGTGCTTTTTTCCATGTGCTCACAGAGACAGGCTTTTGAGCCGTGCTGGCCTTTATGTGATGTCGAGGTGGAACAATGAATCAACAAAGACGTGATTATGTGTCTCTTCTATTAGACAGAGAACTTCAGGGAACGGAAAAAAAAGATCTGACGGAAAATACAGCATTTGAAGGTGGAGACGATGCCAACTATAAGCAGAGAGATCAAGGACTTTTCTGTTTCAGAGGTGTTTTATTTAACTACGCTTTACACACTTATATACCACTCCAATCAATTAAAAAGTACAGGTTGACCGATTCATCGTTTTTGCCGATCAATCGAACGCTGGAACTATCAGCTATCGGCAATAAACCACACTGATAGTTTTTCCGGGTTCCCTGTCCTCGAGAGCAGCCTCTAGAGGTGAATCGCTGACGTGTTTGTTTACGCGGTGCACGGAGAGCGCTACATTATATGTATTATTCATCGTTTTGTTCATTATAGAATGCTATTTATTTATTTATTTATTTATATATTCAGATTTATTTTATTTTGCACATTTAAAGAACTATTCAGAACTATTTCCCTTGGAGTGTTATATTTTGTTTTAATCCAGTATCCAACCTATCTTGCGATTAAAATCCATTATCCACTTATACTAATATAAGGGATGAAGATGTATGGATATGGCCATATTGAGTTCTTTAGGGGCTGCCTGACTATTAAAAAAATGCTCCTCAGAACGTTGGGAAACAGTAAATACACCTTAATTTCCGTTCCAGCGAGATGTAGGTTAATCCGGCGCTTTGTTTCAGCCCCTCGTATTATTTAATTAGATGCTGGAAAAAGCCAATTAGCTCACTGGGACGCTACCTTATGGCATGGGACTACAGGCCCAGTGAGCTCAGACTACTTCTCTTAAAAATTACAAATAAAAGAAAAGAAAAAAAAAGGCGGTTGGCACCTCTTTTTTGAACGATTTCTCAATAGCGGTTTCCTTTCCTTATCTGGAAAATTTCTCTGTCTGTTTTCTTTGTCGAGGTCGATTTGAAGCCAGTGGTATGTGAAACATAAGCAAGTGGTTGTAAAGCGTGTGGGGGGAGGGTGGCGAGGCTGCATGAAACACCAGAAATAAACTCCAGTCATTCTGACAGTGTGGATTCATGTGATCACACCCACTCCCCCTCCATCCAAATCCAACAAACCCCATTCCAGCCTCACCCTCCTCCTCTTCCTCCTCCCACGTTCAGAAGAGAGCGATTCTGGCTAGTGGCCATGTGCACACGAGGGCCTGGTCACGTCCCACTGCAGAAAACCTCCCCCGCTAACCGTCCAACCACGCTGCACATTTCTGACGGGAATGCACGGATATCAGCTAAACCACGCCTCTTTTGGCACATGACGTTGCCATGACGACCTCGCTGCCTTGCTACTGCGCTGATGTGGAGCACTGGCTGGTGGGAGGGGCTATGCTAATTCGAGAGGCTAAAGAAAGTCACGTCGGTTCGGTGACGTAGCCAGGATGTGTGCGAAAAGCTTGTCGTGTATTAACGGGTTAACCCGCATCGTGTGCCATCGAATGGTATTTCCCACGAGTGTGAACGTAATAAATCCTTATTCCACATTCAAGTTTAAGCATTTCCACATTGTGCACTCGGATTTTTAATAAAGAATAGAGAATATAGATAGAGAGAGAGAGAGAGAGAGAGAGAGAGAGAGAGAGAGAGAGGGAGGAAAAAAAGATGGTGAGCGCCGCTTTGATATCAGCTCGTGACTGTTTCCTCAGCTTTTAACTGAAGTCATAACCACAGCAGGGATTATGTGTGTGTGTGTGTGTGTGTGTGTGACAGACTGTATAGATGTCTGTACCTTTCCTGTAGACTTCACTCCCTTCCATACACAGAAGT
>NC_060900.1:27313665-27336165 GCF_014805685.1 Silurus meridionalis
GAAAGAGAGAGAGAGAGAGAGAGAGAGAGAGAGAGAGAGAGAGAGAGAGAGAGAGAGAGAGAGAGAGAGAGAGGACGGTGATATATGTGGCACTATTTTTTTTTTTTGAAGAAAAATTCAACAGTAAATTAGCATGGAATCAAAAATTCAAATGGAGGATTGGGATCGAGCCTCGAAGGCTGTACAGAAAAACAAATCTAATGTAGACTACGGAGAGCAGGAGCGCTTGTGAATGAGCAGCCGGTTTTGCCTTTTGGGAAAAGAAAAGAAAAAATCCAGAGCTATTGTTTGGGACAGAGCCCTTTTGATAAGAAGTCGAGACGGAGGCTGAGAGCAAGAGGACGTGCTGCGCAGCCATAATAATGAAAGAGTGTGACGTCGGGAACCCCGGCGTGTGACGTTCAGACTGCTGCAGCGCAAAGGCACAACTATGCAGCCGTGGGCTTAAAGAGAGAGAGAGAGAGAGAGAGAGAGAGAGAGGAGGAAGTGAGATTGCAAACAAAAAGCTTGTCAATGAAAAGACTGCCGTTGGATGATGTATGAGAACGTGACCGCCGGCCTGCGCCAACACACACTTGCACAACACGCACACACACCCCCCTCCTCTCTCTCTATTTTCTTCTCGCTCTAGCTTTCTCTCTCTCTCTCTCTCTCTCTCTCTCTCTTTGCATGTCCGCACAATGCGTAGGCTGCATCGTGACTGCGTTAGAAAAACTAGCGGAATTGAAACGCAAGCTATCGAATCACTTTTTTTTTTTAATTAATGGATAGAACGAGCCGAGAGTTTGGCGTCTGCATCCAGTTGCACGAATACAAACTACGGCGTCAGGAATCGAAATTAAAAAAAAAAAAGGTCCTGAGAGACTCCCAGCCCTAAATTCTAAATCGGGGACAGAACTGTGTGAACACTCTCTCTCTCCCTCTCTTTCTCCATCTCTCTCCTTCTCTCTCTCTCTCTTCAAGGTGATCCACAGCATTGACCATCTGGCTGCTAATGGCGTCCTCTGTCGCAGTCGTTTTTTTTTCCTGAAGGCATTAAAAGCTGAGCGTTTATGCGTTTACCGTGCACGTTTTCAGAGGAATCGGCTAAAAGCTTTTATATACGCAGGAACACGCAGGTGTCCTCGGTGATACCAGCAACACATGAATTTGACATGATGTCACCGATGTCGTCCGAGTGACCTTTCCAGCTTTGAGTAAGATTAACATGGCAAGAGACGCCCAGGTCATATATTTATATCCCCTCCCCACCCCACCCCCAACAAATGAGCATGTGGTCATTTTTTGACAGCGTACGATTACTATGTTACAGAGCGCGGTAACGAGTCCGGATCGAGCGAGTCCGGTGCGTGTGAACAGGCTGTAAAACAGGTGCGAAAGCGCGGTCTCACTCGGATCTCAGCGGGCGCTGCGGTGACGAAGGGGAGGCTATAAATACCCACTGCGGCACCGTCGCCGCTCTTATAGCGCATGCAAACTGGCTCTCAATCAACACGTTCAGTGCGGGGGGTCCTGGTGGGATTTGTAATTACTCGTCCTTTGGCAAAAATTAATAAATAAATAAAAGAATGCGATCGATCGCAAGCCGCAGATCACGACAGCTGGTCTTCTTATGGCGGTCTGGAGGCCAACGAACGAATCTTGTGGGATTATCATTCAAGAGGATTATTCCATAGAGGGAATTGGTTTTAATTAATTGTATGAATTCCACACACACACACACACACACACACACACACACACACACGCACACACGTACACACATAGGGAAGTTAAAAGTTGGCATTTGTATCACAATGCGTCTTTTTAAACACATTTGCATCTGAAAAAACATATTTATTTATATATAATTATTAGCAGATGCGCTTTACTTTTATAATTCAGAAGGTGACTAATAGTTTGTGAGCAGTATTTGATATGCAGATCGATTTCTCCTCTCTAAACCGTATCTCGGGCGGGTTCTCTCGGCACCGCCGCTGCTACGTGAACACATAGAGCACAGATTAACATGGCAGAGGTAGAGCTGTAACTTCCTGCACACACAACAGGAAAAGGTTTTATTTGATCTTTTTTCCTTTACAATACAAAGGTGTGTGTGTGTGTGTGTGTGTGTGTGTGTGATGATTTGTCAGTTTGATCCGAAGAAATCAAACTATCTGTACCATATCGAATTGCGGAGCATCGCATTTATTTTCGTTGCATGACATCGCATTGTGTTGAATCGTATGGAAATTGGAACCGAAATGCATCGCGATAGATGTGAATCTGTCCTTCGTGTGACCTTTTCTCTGACTTTTCCATAAGCTTGATAAAACCGCTATAATACGGGTCTAAATATCAATAGAAGACATGACGCTGTCAGTTCGAGTGCATGCCACACACGACTACGTGCGAGCGGGCGGTGGAGTCTTTATATCTTTCCACAGGTGAACACGATCCTGGCACATGATCCCGAAGCAGCATGTTTTTAAAACAGCCGGACAATTAGCGCACGTGTAGGGCGTGTCAGCTGGAAGTGCCGTGTGCTTCTGCACGTATCACCTACAAATAAGTAGAGCGCAGGGCAAAGTGCGTTCCCGAGAAGGGCGTGTCCTGACCCTGATCCGTTTCGTAGCGAAATCTACAGTACGAGGCGCTGATAAATAACGGCGGTAAACCGCGGGATCGTGGCGAGGAACCAAAAGAGAACAGGAAGAGCAACAATTCTATCTGGTGCACAGTGTGGCCAAAAGTTTGTGGACGCCTGAACATAACATTGTTTTTTAGTTTACTCTTATAATGACCCCCACTCTTCTGGGTAGATGATCCAGATCTTGTAAAGATTTGTGCTCATTCAGAAGTAACAGTTACTTACTGTTAACTATACAATATAAATTTCACTGTTTGCCCAAAAGTATTGGGACACCCGCCTTTTCCAGCTGTATGTATTTCTCCCCCGGGCTGTTCCTACAAAGTTAGAGGCACACAGTAAATACGTATTGGACGTCTCCCGAGGCGGTAGCGAGCACTTTTCTGCTGGTTTGTACTAGCAGACCCAAACCTGTTCCAGCAGGTCTATGCCCCTGAGCACAACACCGTCTCTATGAAGATCTGTTTTCATATGCTGTATTTTATATAAGAGTGAAAGATCATGCAACAGATCTCTAACTGCACCCCAGGCCTCCTCACCAGACCTCACCGAGATGTCTATTATTCCTGGCCTGGACTCAGGGTTTAAATGGAGCCAATGTTTGAGAAATGTTTGAGAGTGTAATATTCGCATAAATGATAAAACAAAGCTTTTTCTCTTCCCGATCCATACATCATCCTGAGCGCGACTTTATTTAGGAAAGGGGTTTAATAGATTAACTGATGCTATTCTAAGTGGTGGCATTTAGTGCGTAAGTGCCAGAGTTCACCTCGGTGTGGTTCACAGTCAGGCGACAGGACGTGGCAGTGTGTCCTCTGTGCTCTAACTACTGTACAGGGTTTCTGCAGGTTTCAAATTTAAGACCTTTTTAGCTTTAAGAATGAAATTCAAGAAAAAACACACGCGCAAAAACGTTCAGCGTTTATTTATTGTTCAAGCATGAACTTGCACTACTTCCCTATAGCTGGAAATCATTTAAATCCGTTTTACGTCTATGGAACAATCCGAGACAGATTCGCGCCGGTAACAGAAAGCTGATTGGTTATCGTGAATTATATACAGACTAGCGAAAGAAAGAACTACAACAACCACGGAAATCCCATTAAATCGCATTTCAATGAGCGTTAGAATCAGCGTTACATGGACGTCGGTAAATTAAGACCCGTTTAAAACCCAAAACAGCGATTGTAACTTTTAAAGGCGTTAAATTTAGATTTTTAAGACCCTGCGGAAACCTGCTGCTTGATGTGGTGCTGCGTCTAACACCTTGTTCAGATGTTCTGCAAATCTAACCGAGATTGCGAATTTACTGCCGCACGGGATGAAGAGTGAGTAGTCTTCCTCAAGGCTGAAGGGCAGAGTGTATTTCACAGCCGACCTCGCAGCGAGATGAAACCTTCAGCGGCGGATTTACGGGTCTGCTACGTAAGCGCCGGACAGGGACAGAACAGGGACGGGTTGATGTTTAAAGACTGAAGGATGCGGACGCAGGCAGGACAAGGATCTCCAGTGTCTTTGCGGTGAAGAAGGCAGCATTTACAGGGCCGTCTCCTGATCCTAATGTACTTCTTATTAATCAGACGCACATATCAGGTTTCAGATAATACAGAAGAGTAACACGGCCTAGTGTACGTGACCGAACGTCCACTCGAGGACAGGACCCCATGGCGATACAAAAACACACCTGCTAATATAATTGATTTCACTGTTTGAAAGACCTATTTTGCAATATCTGTGAGTCAATCGATCGATAAATAAATAAAGATCTACCACCTGACTGTCACATAGCTGTCAATCAAGTGTGCTCATTAGAATATTAGGCCACACCCACACCATTGCATTTCGCTCGGCTTGTCCGCCAATTTTTTGTTTGCACAAGGACCGTTTTCAAATCTACTCTGCCACACGATTACGAGGAAACGTAAAAGTAGGTCCACACGTCCGACCAGGACGTGTCACGAGAAAGACGTGCCCGTTTTACGTCGCGCAGGTTTTTACGCTAAAGTGGATCCATTAAGGTGAATAAGCTGGTTTTAAACCCTTTAATATCCCCCAGTTTGTACAGGTGCGACTCTAGTGGAACGTCTTCCCAGAAGAGTGGACGGAATTATAAGAGGAAAATTGGGACTAAATGTGGAAAGCGACGCTAAAAAAAAACACATACCGTACTTACGACAAGGTGTCTGCAAACTTTTGCCAATTTAGTGTAGGATGCGCTTTGAACGTTACAGAAATCAGAAAACTGATCCGTGTAATTAGGGTTATTTTTTTAGCTGGACCTCTGGCATAAATTACAATCGGTATTCCACTTGTGGGAGAATTAGAATCGACAGGGAAAAGCGAGCGTGACGCAGGCAGGTACAGTCAAAGAGAACCGAACAAGTTCCATCAGGCTAAATGTGAGGGGTGTGTGAGAACTGTGTTATTTAAACTAAATTGCTACCTGGGAGATGTGATTTGGGACTGCAGGACGCTTCCAAAAGCCTGTCCACTATGTACAGTAAGTTACTGTAATTTACTGGGGGAAAAAAAAAACGGCGCCACCAAAGTTTGAGGCAACACACGGCGGTAACCTTAGCGCTCCCCGTCGGGGGTAAAGCAAGTATTTGCGAAGAGACATTTCAGCGAACCGGTCGATTCTCTTTATTTTCTCTCTATCTGGCAGGTCTCTTTTGAATCTCTTCTTGTTTCGAGAGAATTGATGCTCTCGGTGCTATTTTCCCACCGGCTTGTTCTCTGTGCCCTTTGTGCCCACTGTAGGGGGCAAACCAAGCCAGATCGCTTCCCATCTATCCAAAGTGCCAGAAGGCAACGAAAGCAAATCGTCCTGTTCGGTGCTAAAAGGAATGGAAACCCGAGCACAAGAATAACATTCAGCGCCTTGACCTTTCAGCCGCCGCGGGATAGCGCCAACCGGTGGGGGGTACACGGGTCTAATAAGTAAAATCGGCAAAGGATCCTGTGATGTACTGGTATAAAAATGTCCATAGGGTAAAGATATTGTCTTTCGAGGTTATATATATCAAGAAGTATAATCAAATCGAATGGACATTCAGGCTAAATGTTGCAAAAAAGCGATCCTAAAACGAAATACAAAAACAAAATCTCGACCCGTCAGTCACCGGAGCCGAGCTTTCGATTATAGACTCTCACTTTTCAATGAATTTGGTAGTCAAAAGAAACACACACTGGTAGGAAACTCATATCAACATGCTAATAACGTGGCGTAGGAAAAGCAGACCACACGGCTTTGATTCTGTGTTCCTGCCCTTTTCCATTCCCTATCCCCCTGTTTTAATATCGCTCTCCTTTACACGGCGGATCGAACCGAACTTCTGACGAGCGAGCGTTTCCCGAGCGTAGAGAAGAGGAAATAAACGTAGGATGAGAAACGTGTCAGGTAGGCCACGTGAGATCAGGATTTCCTCGCTGGTTTGTAATCTGGCGTACCGGTGTGGATTTATACGCTGCTAGAGAACACTTTTGTACGTCGGACATCTGCTAAATGCCGCAAATGTAAATAAATTAAAAACAAAGCAGCGAGTCTGAGATATGCAGATTTGCTTCTCTTTTTCCGATACTTAAAAATTCCCTATTCGGCTAATTTACCGTACTGCATCACGCTAAGTGGAATTCCATCGCCGTATCTCGCCTAACGTACAATCCTGGATTGTCA
The DNA here is from genome assembly GCF_014805685.1 of Silurus meridionalis. Lineage (NCBI taxonomy): Eukaryota > Metazoa > Chordata > Actinopteri > Siluriformes > Siluridae > Silurus > Silurus meridionalis. The sequence goes on from NC_060900.1 coordinate 27,319,971, forward strand.
AAGCCGGATTTTATTGTTTTCTTTGCGATACGCTCGAGACATTTGGGTTTGAGATGAATATGAGATCTGGATTTTCAAAGCAAACAACAACCCAGTAGAGGCTGCAGGTATAAATAACGGCGCTTATTTACGCTAAATGTTTTACGTTTACTGCTATTTTAGCGGCGCCCGTATCCAGAGCGACGTACAAGAGGGTTTTAAGGCTCTATCGATGAATAAATCTACACTTTCTACTGTTCCAATACTTTCGAAACAATGCTATAGTTAGACACGTTTTTACTTCTATCACCAAACTGATCGGTGCATCTCTCAGAGCGGAAGATCTCCCGCTTACAGAGCTCTGACCTCACCCTTATTGAAGACCTTCGGGATGAATTTTTCACACTGATACCCCCAGCACCACCACCCCCACCCCCCGACCCCCTCGTTACACCTCCATCAGTCTGTACCTGACTGCCTTGTGTGGCTGAAACATCACAACAGGCACACTCCAAAATCTGAAGAAGGTTATACCAGTGTTATGAACAGGTGTTCGCAAAGCTTCGGCGTGCATCGGCTTGTCGGCAGCAGGTTTGTTTGGTTAGCCGGTTTTTGGCGAACTCTCTCCGGTTTACTCCTGATGGAGGTGTGTGATAAAACGTTTGACTAAAGACCTTTCATTCAGCCTTTGGCTCATGACGATGACTCACAGATAACGACGTGCAGTCACATTGCTAGTGAGTCAATGACGAGACGCTTTGCCAGTAATCCGATGTTACAACATCTATATGCTCTGATAACACCAGCGGCACAAACAAAAATAACCAAACAAAACCATATTAATAGAGGGATTAAAGTGTGTTCGAATAACAGCTCCAAATATTAACATACAGAACAACCATGAGGCGTAAAAACATGTCGGGGCACAGCTTCAAGAGGAAGTTAATCATTTTCATGTAACGGCACGTCCTGAAGTGGTTTATACGATCGAAGAATAAAAAATCACGAATTACGCTCTCTCTCTCTCTCTCTCTCTCTCTCTGTCTTACACGTCACTGAGAAAAACGTAGTGTTACAGATACTCAGACGCCGGAGACTCCTTCCACACTCTGAAACCATTCACGCTCAGATTGATTGCGCCGATCAGCCGTCATACAAATCTTTGAAATGAGTTGCTATAGAAATGATGACGTATTAAAACGTGAGTTTGTACGGACACGTCACTCAAAACAAATTCAACAGGACTGCGGTATTAACCGATGTAGCTACTGGGAGAAACGAACTCTATAAACCATAAACTTAAGATATCAAAGTCTAAATATAACAACTGAAACTTTATACATGATGTGGCCAAAAGATTTCAGAGAGTATTTGTGGGGATTCATTCAGACAGTTAATAAAGTCAGGTACTGACTGATGTAGGTGAAGGTGAGATGAGATGAAATCAGCATGAAAAATTCACCCTAAAGGTTTTCAATAGGGTTTCTAGCTCTATAGCAGGTCTCTAAAGATCTGCTCCAACACATTTAAAGTGTATCTTCATGGGGCAGGACTTTTTTGGGGGGGGTTTTGTAGTTCAAATGAAGGAAAAATTCAATCCTGGTAAATCAGCGTATAAAAACACTGCTCTGTGTGAAACACTTTCCATACACTATCGTTAATAATGACCTTTATTCTGACCCCTAACAGTCCGATGTGCTTATCTAACTTCAACAATAACAAGATTAAGAACAACACGCTGGACTCCTAACCGTTTACGAGCAAACACGGCATTTCATAAAGAAGCCTTGATGGCTTTATTGATTGGTCGTTAACTCCTTAAACACATCAGCAGCCTTGATGTGATTACAGATCGCTGCTTTTTTCTCTGATTACTGATTAACGCCTTGAACTCATCACGAGTCGCATTCCTTACAGTCCAAATTACGCAACCTTTATACTGTAGAAATCCTACTCCATGGCACGTCGACAAAAGATAAGCGTCTTAGATTTACACGTGAAAAAAAGATGGGAACCGGGCCAAATTCGCCATCGAATAAACTGAAACGACTGATCTGGCAACCCTGGAGGACTTGACCTTCAGGGAAACCTGCACGGTTTGCAAATTCTTCCGCAAAGTTTCCCTATCAAAGTCGCCCCGATTTAATTTATTGTGCACACCGGTTTTACAGTAAGACGTGTGAGAACGTGTCTCCTGCAAAAAAACAAGAGTATTAATCCGTAACGTTCCTTGAAGCTGAAGTACCTGTGATATGTATCTTGCAGGTATATCCAGTATCATAATTGTGAATAAGCCTGAAGATACATAATTACCTTTTAGAGTATGTGCATTCACAACTACACGCACCGTTCTACACAATACATACGACACGCAACCGTGCATACGCTATAGGACCAAAAGTATTGGGACGCCCGAGTTCTCTGTTCGTACGTGCTCCGTTTCTCAAAAGCTGGACAGAACTTTGACCTTTCGACTTGGAACGCTGACTGTATCCGTGATGCTGTTCTTTGCTGACTCGTGTGTACGTGTAAAGTGTGTGAAGTGATTGACACCACACCTGGATCTGGTGCGTTAGAGAAGATAAAGGTGCACTCGGGTTCATCTGGTGTTCATCCTTTAACCAGAAACGTGTGTGTGTGTGTGTGTGTGTGTGAGAGACACGATTACAACCTAACTATAACTTGTGGATGAGTGCAGTTTGGGCACGACTCTTAGCTCTACACCTGTTATCCACAGCATATTAAGTGACAGCTGGAAACTGACGTGGAAGTCAGAGGGCAGCTGGAGGAGCTCCGCTTCCTCTGCTCTACCACACCTGACTCAAGTCTTCAGCTCTTCATGAGGGTGAAATGTACAGAAATACAGAAGCACTGGAGAAGTGTTTCACATGCCCTAAACTGTCTTCAGAAATGAATGAAGCTCATAGAAGATGATTCCCCCTAATGGAAGATGATGTAGATCACTGCTGGGGGGTCTCAGTAAAAGGATATGTATGTGTATATATTTATATATATATATAAAAACTCACCTCCACCATTCTTGTAGCAGAGGTAAGGGAACCTCCACACGTTCCCCAGTCCGACGGCGAAGCCCACGCAAGACATGATGAAGTCCATCTGCCGGGTCCATGTCTCTCTCTCAGGCTGGATGCGCTTCTTCTCGCCGCTGGCATCTATAAGAGTGCTGTTAGCGGCCTGGTGGTGGTTCCCGTTCACCACCACGCAGGTGTCCGACCCCAAGTCAATGGCACAGCCGTTATCACCAAACACACTCTTCTCGCTTTTCTCCATCCTAAACACAAACGTACACTCTCACTCAACACAATCAGACCTCGAGCCAGGAGGGAACCCCAATAAAAAATAAATATCAGTCAATGCCTCTGGGATTTTGGAAATAATCCCAAAAATCTCTTTGTTCCTTTTGTTTTGTTATTTTTGTTTTTACTTGTATGGCTCGAGTCCTTTACTGACACACAAAAAAATGTCCTTCTGTTCTTCTTCTTGTCTGCATAAAAAAACCTGTTAAAGGGTTAACAGGATCTGGTCCTCTGTCTTTCTTTAGAATATCCCTTATAATAAAGGCTTATTTCTGAATATCAGGTCTTGTTATTTCAATCATATATTCATATTTCTTCTTCTTGTTTTTAATTAAAAAATAAATAAGGCTCACTGATAGCCTTCTTGGGGGAGGAGATGTTTGTCCCAATATATATATATATTTATTTATATATATATATATAATATTCTATAATTAAGGATTAAACGTGAGTAATAAAGACGCGGGTCGCGCGGAACGGAAAACAAAAAACGTCGGAAAAAATCAAGAGGAAAAAAAAAGGGCACCTTCAAAAACAATCCACGAAACACTTGAAGGTGAGTCTGAAGAATCGCATCGGCTCGTATCTCTCGAAGAGGAGGCGACTGTCGGGTCGGGAAAAAAAACCAGAGAGAACGGAAACCGGGCGCTCACCAGCCGGTCAATGTACAGGAATTACATTCACCGATACACGGAACAAATTCCCTGCCTGCGACTACACCATCATCTCCACTGCGCTCCTGAGATCCACCCGCGTGCACGAATAACAGGTGTAACGGTACCCTGTGTGTGTGTGTGTGTATGGGCGGTGCTGCCTGGTTCTTCTCGCTCCGTCTCCGGCGCTCTCTGTCCCCGTGTCCGCAGGCGCTCGGAGCGTTAAGTGCGCGCGTCACTCTGAGCTCCACCAACCCCCCTGCAGATCCTACAGACATCAGTGTGGAAGGCCAAAAGGAGCACAAACACGGCCAGATCTGCACCACTGCTACTGCTCAGTAGTACCACACATCAGTAGACAGGAGGTACTACTGCTCCGAGTTTTTATTTCTAGTTTCATTTTTTTTATTTCCCTTCGATCAACTTTTATAATACAAAAGTCGTAAAACTCAGCGGATATAAAACATTAAACTACATAATTATCTATCTATCTATCTATCTATCTATCTGTCTGTCTGTCTGTCTGTCTGTCTGTCTGTCTGTCTAGATCTATCTATCTATCTATCTATCTATCTATCTATCTATCTATCTATCTGTCTGTCTGTCTGTCTGTCTGTCTGTCTGTCTGTCTGTCTGTCTGTCTAGATCTATCTATCTATCTATCTATCTATCTATCTATCTATCTATCTATCTATCTATCTATCTATCTATGTCTGTCTGCCTATCTATCTATCTATCTATCTATCTATCTATCTATCTATCTATCTATCTATCTATCTATCTATCTATCTATCTATCTGTCTGTCTGTCTGTCTATCTATCTATCTATCTATCTATCTATCTATCTATCTATCTATCTATCTATCTATCTATCTATCTGTCTATCTGTCTGTCTGTATCTATCTATCTATCTATCTATCTATCTATCTATCTATCTATCTATCTATCTATCTATCTATCTATCTATCTATCTATCTATCTGTCTGTCTGTCTATCTATCTATCTATCTATCTATCTATCTATCTATCTATCTATCTATCTATCTATCTATCTATCTATCTATCTATCTATCTACTACACACCTGTCAGGTAGAACATTATAACATTATGAGCGGTGAAGTAAATAACACTGTTTATCTCCTCATCATGGCACCTGTTAATAAATACTAGGCATCAAGTGAACATTTTGTCCTTGGAGTTGACGTGTTAGACGCAGGAAGAATGTGTGTCAGGATTTAAGTGAGTTTGACAAATTGCGACGTCTAGACGACTGGGTCAGAGCATCTCCAAAACTGAAGCTCTTGTGGGCTGTTCCCGGTCTGCACTGGTCAGAATTTATTAAAAGTGCTCCAAGGAAGGAACAGTAGCTCAAAGTGCTGAAGAAGGTGATGCTGCTAATGTTTAGGACTGTTTTGGCAGCAAAAGAGTGACCAACACAATATTAGGCAGGTGGCCATAATGTTATGCCACTCAGTGTATACATATAGACACACACACACACACACGCATATATATATATATATATATATATATATATATATATATATATATATATATATATATATATATATATATGTGTGTGTGTGTGTGTGTGTGTGTGTGTGTGTATATATATATATATATATATATATATATATATATATATATATATATATATATATATTCACACACAGGTCGTGTATCAGGTGGTACAAGTGGTGTGCACCAGATAGTGAGCTTCTGCAAAGGTCCTGGTGATCTGTGATTTGAGTGTACATGTTGAGCTCATGTAGCTCATGGGTTCGGGCCTAAACTGGTGTAACCTGAATCTGAAATTTGGTTATTAGAAAAATCGAATAGTCTCTTGTGCAACACTGCATGATTTATTTTAGACAGCTGACAGGTATGGCGTGGCTGCACGTACAACAATATCGAAATAATCACACGTATTTGCGATACCAATCACAATAAACGATGCAAAGTGAACAGTAAATGTATAATTTAACTCTACTTCACACGTTAATCACCAAATGTGAATATAGTTATTGGTTTATAAGTTTTACAGTTTAGCTGCAGAGGCGGTTATAAGACACAAAAACATTCTGCATCGTTAAACATAGCCGTTAACCTCTCCTTTCATCTTTTTATGTTAATGTAGGGGCTGGGAGTGATTAAATCAACGTTAACAATGCGTCATGAAATTAAATACGATTACGTCACAGTGCCGACTGATCAGAATGTGTTGGTTCTCTGACCAGAACCCTGTAATTCAAATCACTGGTTCATATAAAATGTACTCATTTGTTTCCATAGCAACAGCCCATTCACAGAGAACTGTGAGAAATGTCTAATGATATAACAAATTTATTATAAATATATATGAAAATACCTTGACCCATTAAGATCGTATATATCGTAACAGATATGGAAGGAGACTCAGGATTGTAAACAACGTCTTCAAGAAAGAAACTATTTTCCTTTTGATTTCTGAGGATAGAAAAGTGTTTTACAGCTGCTACGCTATGTACCATACGTGATAACAGGAACAAAAAAAACACTCGCAGACGGTCCACAAGAGAAAACGTAATAATAAATAGATAAAAAATTCATTCTAACATGTTTATTAATAGTTGAAAAATTGTAATTGGCAATTTATTTATTTGTAAAATGAGTTGGTTAATAAAGTGCCTTTCTATAGTCTGCAGCCTTTCATTCAAATGTTCAGGTTATTTTGGACATTTTGCTCTCAGAGGTAAATTATATCACCAAAAGTTTGTGGACACCTGACCATAATACTGACGTGTTGTTTTTTTTTCACCAACCAGCACTATTCTGAGCAGCTGATGCATGAGGAAAATAAGAGAGAAGGTTGGATGGTGTGGAGATGGTGAAGCAGGAAGTGGACACAGCTGTATAAACACAGCTGTTTGACTAAAAAAAACACCAATAACAGGTATTACACAATATCTCTGTACTTACAATACAAATGGAGTTTCCTGTTTTCATTTCTGTTATAGGAACTAAAAAAATCATTCTGTCACTACAAAGTGTGAAATCCTCTGCGTTAAAGATGGTTACAAAATATGGGTACAGCTTTGAGCTTTTCATGAAACTGGCACTGGAGACTCCGTCCAAAAAATGTTAAATAAAGTGTGATCTGAATACAGTCTGTTGGGTTTTATCATTCCTGCTTTTATCCCACATATTAATAGAAAAAAAGCACAAGCCCCTTAAGTACAGATTTTATTTTTAAACCAGTTTTAACTATTATATTTACTTGTTCCTGAGTTATTGTGGTTTAGATTGAACTTATTAAATTCTGGTGACTACTGTGGCATGCAAAGAAATATGTATATATATACAGCTGCATCTCAATAAATTAGAATATCATTAAAAAGTTGATTTATTTTAATAATTCAATACGAAAAGTAAAACTCGTATATTATATAGATTCATCACACACTGATATATTTCAAGTCTTTTAATTGTGATGATTTTAACCCACCAAATCTCAAAAAATGAGAAAACTTCATAAGACCAATCAAAAAAAATGTTAATGAATTGTTGAACTTCTGGAAAGTCTGTTTATTTACTGTATCTGTACTCAATACTTGGTCGGGGCTCCTTCTGCTTTAATTAATGCCTCAATTGGGCGTGGCATGGAGGTGATCAGACTGTGGCATGGAGGTGATCAGACTGTGGCATGGAGGTGATCAGACTGTGGCATGGAGGTGATCAGACTGTAGCATGGAGGAGATCAGACTGTGGCATGGAGGTGATCAGACTGTAGCATGGAGGTGATCAGTTTGTGGCATGGAGGAGATCAGACTGTGGCATGGAGGTGATCAGACTGTAGCATGGAGGTGATCAGACTGTGGCATGGAGGTGATCAGTCTGTGGCATGGAGGAGATCAGACTGTGGCATGGAGGTGATCAGTCTGTGGCATGGAGGAGATCAGACTGTGGCATGGAGGAGATCAGACTGTGGCATGGAGGTGATCAGTCTGTGGCATGGAGGAGATCAGACTGTGGCATGGAGGTGATCAGTCTGTGGCATGGAGGAGATCAGACTGTGGCATGGAGGAGATCAGACTGTGGCATGGAGGTGATCAGTCTGTGGCATGGAGGAGATCAGACTGTGGCATGGAGGAGATCAGACTGTAGCATGGAGGAGATCAGACTGTAGCATGGAGGTGATCAGTCTGTGGCATGGAGGAGATCAGACTGTAGCATGGAGGTGATCAGTCTTTGGATCTGCTGAGGTGGTATGGAAGCCAAGGTTTTTTTGACAGTGGCCTTCAGCTTATCTATAAAGCTGTTCAGCAGAAGGAAGCATGCAGTGCTCTAAAGCTTTCTGGCAGCTCAACACGAGGAATGAGTCAGTTGTAGCCCATGGAGACGTCTGTGTGTGGAGGCTCTTGAAGCACTGACTCCAGCTGCAGTCCACTCTTTGTGAATCTCCACATATTCCTGAATGTGCTTCGTTTCATCTTTTTCTACCACATCTTTTCTTCCATTCAACCTCCCATGAATGTGCTTGGATCCAGCAGTCTGAAAACAGCAGCTTCTTTAGCGATGACCTTTTGTGTCTCACCCTCCATGTGCAGGGGGTCAATGATCGTCTTCTGTACAACTGTCAAGTCAGCAGTTTTTCCCCCATGATTGTGGAGCCTGAACCAGTCTGAGACACCATTTAAAGACTCAGGAAACTTTTGTAGGTGTTTGGAGTTAATGAGCTGATTAGAGTGAGACACCACGAGTCTCCAATATTCAACTTTTTCACAATATTCTCATTTTCTGAGGTTTTTTATCAGCTGTAAGCCAAAATCATCACAATTTAAAGAAATAAACACTTTAAATATATCAGTCTGTGTATATACGAGTTTGACTTTTAGTATTGAATTACTAAAATAAATATATATATTATTCTATTTTATTGAGATGCACCTGTATACATATATATATATATATATAATGGTAGGTTCTGTTTTTCACCACTGTGTCAAAACAGCTTTCTGCCAATCACTTGTAAATGTCATGTTCTGATCCTCATGTTACTGTATGTTGCTGATTTTAGTCTCGAGGTGTCGGATCAGTACTATTTGGTTTAAATACCAAGTAATACGTTGCGTCCTGTGGCTCTGTTACCAGATCTGTGGAACGTGCTGAACCAGTCAGCCATAAATATTCATTTTAATGTGCCTCTGACTCACAGGTCATGTGTAGCACATTCACCGAGTACTGTCCTGACTCTGACGCAGTGCTTCACTGTAGTCTATAAAAAGACCTTCTCACTGGCAACTTTTGCAACTGTATTCTAAATATATATATATATATTTATTTAATTTTTTATTTTTTTATTTTCATGACTATGAAAATTGTAGATTCACACTGAAGGCATCAAAACTATGAATGAACACGTGTGGAATTATATATGGAATTATATACATAACAAAAAAGTGTGAAACAACTGAAAAATGTCATATTCTAGGTTCTTCAAAGTAGCCACCTTTTGCTTTGATTACTGCTTTGCACACTCTTGGCATTCTCTTGATGAGCTTCAAGAGGTAGTCACCTGAAATGGTCTTCCAACAGTCTTGAAGGAGTTCCCGAGATGCTTGGCACTTGTTGGCCCTTTGCCTTCACTCTGCGGTCCAGCTCACCCCTAAACCATCTCGATTGGGTTTAGGTCCGGTGACTGTGGAGGCCAGGTCATCTGGCGCAGCACCCCATCACTCTCCTTCTTGCTCAAATAGCCCTTGATGCCTTCAGTGTGACTCTACAAGTTTCATAGTCATGAAAATAAAGAAAACTCTTTGAATGAGAAGGTGTGTCCAAACTTTTGGTCTGTACTGTATATAAAAAGGTCATTCTAGGTCATTTTATTTTCCTCTGTTGAGGGAGTTTAAAAGACCGTATATATCGGTTGTATGTACAGTAGCGTGTCAGTAAATGGCATTTTCAGTGATGGACACTTACAAGGATGAAGGTTGGCTAAAGAACATTGGTGTGACTGTTAATCTAAAATAAAATTATACATACAATGTAAATATGAAATATTTTGTACATGTATTGTGCCATACATACACCTTGCACTAATTTCCAATTTTCATTTTAATTTACAGACTTTTATATACATATATATATATATATATATATATATATATATATATATATATATATATATATATATATATATATATACTAAGCAGTATATAGGATATAGGAGTATATACATGTATATATCCTACTGTAATTATTGAAATTTCTTTATCTGTCTGTCTGTCTGTCTGTAGATAACTAACTGACTATATACTCATATTGCTCAAAATTGTGGCTTGAACCCTGGCGTTTTAAACTGTTGGTAAGACTATAACTAAATAAACACTACTACATTTTATATTGACTTTTCTTTTTACGGAAATGGATCCAGTTTGGATTACTTTCACAGGAGTGGCAGCATTTATCTAAGATCGAAATTCCAAAAAACACCGCAGGAGTCACAGAAGTTGGACAGCATTCGAATCCGAATCCGGGACAAATGAATGATACCAAGAAGCAACATGATGATCACATCAACCTCACACACAAACATGGCAGAGATTTATAACTCCTGTTCCACTGAGAACCAGATGTCCAGATGCTCCGAGTAATGAAAGCGATACTCCATTCAACACTCCACGGATTATTAAGTAAATATTCATGTACTTTAGTCTATATTTTACTCGTACACAACATCCTCGTACTGTCCAGGCCCGAGAGAACAACCAGCAGAGATCAAATCCATATGTGCAGCTATAAACTGTAGGCATGCTGGAATTGACCTATGGGAGGGTTATACAGTGAAGGGGAGGACTGATGGAAAATGGTTAGCAGGAGACTGAAATCTTACCTCTTTGTACAAGACTTGAACTCACACAATCTTTAACCTTTTTCCCTCTCTCTTTCTCTCTCTCTCTCTCTCTCTCTCTCTCTCTCTCTCTCTCCATCTCTCTCCATCTCTCTCGAGCTCTGTATGTCTCTAACACCATAAAGAAGTTATTCAGTGCAGTGTCAAACAAAGCAACATATGAAATTAAACCTATGGTGACTTGAAACACTATTCATTGAGGTATAAAAAGATAAAAGGTAACAGAAATAATAAATATAAGGTTTGAGCAACAAGGCTGGAAAAAAAAAAAAACCTGTAGTGCAAAAAAAAAAAAAGGTGTAAAGAGGACCTGAAAATAAATTTGAGTAAAAGCTGACTGTAAAATAAGCATTCGTTAGACAAATACAAATTCAGAGCTGAATGTGATTTGATGCACGTCTCAGTTTCAGAGTTTTTTTATTCAACTTCAACAAAAGCTGGTTGGTTGAAGGCAATATCGCCTCTTCTTCAGAATAAAAAGGCCACAGCAGATAAAACCGGGGTGCAAAATGTAATTAGTAATGTTCATTGTCAATTAAAATACAGTGGAGTAAAAAGTACATCACAAATGTAGTTGAGTAGACAGAAAAGTTGCTTATAACTCAATTGATTAAAAATTAATTAATTTGATTGGCGCGAAAACGACACGTTTTAGACTATAAATGATGAGCTAACATCATCTCCTCAACATCTTCTCTACCACGGTACTGTGAGAAGAAATGAATAAAACTACGCCACGGCACACATTCGTTTGCACCATCTTGTGGCACTTGAGTATACAGTGGTGTGAAAAAGTGTTCCCTGATTTTTCACTCCACTGTACATGCGAACTGATAAATGTTTTGTTGTTAATTGGTACAGGTCATGTGACCCAGGTTAATTAGGAAGTAATTGCAGTGTTTTCCCATGGGGTCAGTTGATTGAGGAAGGTTCGCTTTCTCTCTTGGGCCTTGGAGAACCTTCGCCTTGCAAGTTATTGCACTTTTTTTTATGTTTAGTATGGATATTAGATTAGATTAGATTAAACTTTATTGTCATTGTGCAGGGTACATGTACAGAGCCAATGAAATGCATTTCGCATCTAACCAGAAGTGCATAAGTGGTTTATTTACAATAAATAACAGTAGATAGTAGGTTATGAGGTTCATATATACAGGGATGATGGTGATTAATGTACAGAAGCTGCAGTAGGTAATAATATATGGTACATATAATAATTTTCACTATACTGTGCAAAGATTATACATAGATATCAGAAGATAATATACCCAGATGACATGATATAGTTATGTACAAGTGTGAATGTACAGTATGTATCCAAATGAATATGATTTGGAATTCACAAGTTTGATTTCATAGTGGATGCTTTTCGGAAGGTTAGTAATGCTAAGCTTAATTTAGCCTACTGTTATATCCAGATAATCATAACAGATTTTCACAAGATTTCATATTTTAAACCAAAGAAAACAAGTTATGAAAATAACACACAACAATTAAAAGCCTCAATTATCTATATCTGTGTATATATATACTGTACTGTGTGTGTGTATATATATATATATATATATATATATATATATATATATATATATATATATATATATACACATATATACACATACACACACACACACACACACACACACACAGTACAGTATATATATATATACACAGATATAGAGACAAAAGTTTATGGACACCTGACCGTCAGATTAGTATGTGCTTTTTGAATTCCAGATTTACTCCTCATTTTCGGCTATAACAACCTCCACTCGTTTTTAGATTTTAGTTTTGATGTAGATGAGGTGAGGAGGCCTGGGGGTGCTCAATAGGGTTTAATAGGGTTTATAGCAGGAGATCTTCCACTCCAACCCATGTGAACCCACTGGGGCAATGTCCTGCTGGAACGGGTTTGGCAAGAACCACACATGGCTGGAAAAGTCAGGGGTCCCAATACTTTTGTCAATATACTGTATAAATAAATAGATACAAACAAATAGATAGATAGATAGATAGATAGATAGATAGATAGATAGATAGATAGATAGATAGATAGATAGATAGATAGATAGATAGATAGATAGATAGATAGATAGATTTGTACTGACCTTTCTGTAAATAAGTCTTTACTGCTGAAAGAAAAAAAAAAAACGGATATTAGATTTATCGAATTTTATACAATTTTTAATTCAAATAATAAAAAAAGTAACCATAAGAACATATGGTGAAAACATGTCTAGACGACTCTTTTCACTCATCTCTAAACTTTTTCTCCCAAGGTTTAAATAGTGGAGAAATGCATTACTGATGAGTTGAAGAACTACGGCAACATAAGAACTCAAACTCCTAAGAATGCGTAACTGATTATTTCCACATTAACAGAACATCTACATATAGATCCTGTTCCACTTATACCACAGCAATTGGTCAACAATTTTAATTGTCTTCCTGTATATGTAAGAAAGACATATTTTTGGTTTGTTTTTATAGTTAAACTGTTAATGAGTGTCCAGGAATCAGGTTTTGTTTAACCGCTGTAACAGCTAGAAATGCCATTTAATTGGCCTGACCAGTTTAAATACCAGGTACACTACCTGCACAAAAGATAAAACCATCATTCTTTTTGAACATTTCCCATTCCACATTTAGTCTCCAAATGCTCTTAAAATATCCTCCACTCTTCGTTTCAGTGGAGTTTGTGGAGATTTGTGCACATTCTGCGCACGTCTATCATGAAACAACCTGCCCAGTCACCGGACCTAAATCCTATTGAACTGCTCTGGGATGAACAACAGTAGTGAAGAACATCTTTGGAGAGTTTTACAAGAAGCACAGAAAAGTGTTTCAGCTGAACGTTTGGAGAAACAGAGTGTCAGGATGCGGAGAGCGTGTTAAGCTGTTCTTCATGCTGAGGGAGGATTTTCCAAGACATTTATAGATTTGCTTTGTCGTTACATGACCGAGTTTGTTGCATGAAAGCAAAAGGAACATGTCTCTAAAACACCATTAAAGACTCCACACTTTTCACAAGCTCTGTAGATTTATACATAAGCGACTTTGTTTGCTAAGACCTTTATTACCCCCGGGTTTATTAGCTGACAATAAAGATAAACTAACAACATTAAACAAGCTGAAGGACTCATTTTTTCATCCTCACTGCTCAGGGCCATGTTCATACGCCAAGCTGGGGTTTTTTTGCAAGCATGTACAGTGTGAAGGAACTCTTAAGGTTGAGTCTATATCCAAAATGCACGTTTGCCACGTAGAAGGCCATGTGCTCGAGCCGCTATATGCCTGGAATGCTATTGCTGATGTAATCTGCCATTTTGGCCTCACACCAGACGAGAGCCTCCTGTACTTGTGCTTCAATGTTTCCGTCTCCAAGTTTAGGCTGGAGCAGTTCTCGTGACTTCACAGCTGCCTTGCTATGGTTAGCCACCTTTTTTTTTTTTTTTTTTTTTTTTTTTTTTTTAGCATCGCACACGGCTTGTTGTCTGTGACCTGCCAAGTCAATATGCAGGACGATTTAATTTTTTTGAGCGAAGGGAACGTTCAATCTGCACGAGGTAAACAATAAGCTGGTATTGTCCTGCAGCTCAAGATGGAGGTTATGACATCAGTTTATCAAATTATCCGTGTCGGTTTGACAGACATAACGTGTGCACGGTGCAGATGTCACCATAAATAATGTAAACGACTTTCTATTTCGGCGTCTGTCACTGGTGTGTGTGTCTGCATTTAGCAGTTGTGGGGGCAAAGGTTAAACAGGTTTAAGGTTTGTGATTACTTTTTTTTTTACTTTAAATGTAAAATAACCTCAATGACCCCGTTCTTACGCTACAGATTTATAACTGATTTCCAAGCACAGTTACCATAAACTTTACTAGAGAATTACTTTGCACATTAACCTCAATGCCGTTATCTAGTCAGCCAATCACGTGGCAGGAGAACAATGCTGTCATATACAGTCATTTACGAGCCAACCTTCAAACAGGGGGAACGTCAAGCGGAGGCGGAAAGAAAAATAAAATATTTTACTCCGGCATGATTTACTGTTACTTCAATTAAATTTTACTGAAGTATAAGTTACCTGTCTAAAAATCTAAAAGTCAAATTGTGAAAAAATTCAGTCAAATTTATCAAGTTACATTTTTTTAAACAGCGAAAATTAGTGTAGTTGAATAAGGACAATATACATTTCAAACTATTTGATTTTGATTGAAGAAAAAAACATCAAATTCAAGTGCAACACCACAAAAAACCCAACTACAGTCCAAAACTTTAGTCTAATGTGAGTTCTGCACTTTCACAAAATATCTCCTGTTTTAGTCTTATTTATGATAATGAGAGAAATCGCAAATGCAGATTTAGAACGTAGAAAGTGAGCGAACAACTTTCGATACGTTTCGGTCGGTTTTATAATTTATAAAATATAAATTATTTCCTCAACCGATTTACAGCAGCAGCGCTTCAATGCAATGACAAAAAAAAAACATATACCTGTAAATAATGACAAGAAATCTTGTGCACATAAAGTCTTTATTTAATGATTATAGACTGAATATGTACATCATTCCTTAAATCATCAAGAACTTGCCACCCCTCATATTTCTCATGCCACCCCCTTGCCCACCCCCCATACATAATTTTCTAGATCCACCCCTGATCTGAGGACACCTTTAATACATGGTCAACAAAACCGGACAGATTTGGAAAAACATGTGTTTCTCCTTTACTGAATCTTCAGCTGTTTAGTTGTTGGTGATCCAGTGCCCAGTGTGTCTTCAGATTCCTGGTCCTGATCTGATTTTTTTTGTCGATCGTTCGCCTCATACAATAAAATAAGATGCTTTCCTGTTCCCCACGGTTTGTACAAAGTGGTTGAGTTGGAACGTAGACTTCCTGTCAGCTCTGGTGCATCTTCTCTGAATTATCTCATCAACAAGATGAAGTGTACCACATAGGTGTTGGTCTGAGCTCTATTAGCAAGGCCTTCAAGATCTTCCACACATTTCCAACCCATGGAAAGCAGCTCTTCATTGTAATTGTGATGCTGGAACTGGTTTGGGTCTCCTGGAAAATCTCTTATTAGCAAAACATCCAAAGATGTCCTATACAATTGTGTTCCACATGACAATCTCCACAAACACTCCAAAATCTAGTGGAAATGTGGAACGGGACGTTCAAAAAGAAGCACATAACAATCTTATGGTCGGGTGTCCACAAACATTTGGCCATGTTGTGAACTTAAAACCAAACCAAGAGATAAAAAAGGACAGAAGACCACAGACCACGTTGGAGATCAAATTTGTCATCTCAAATCTTCTGTTCTAAAGTGTAACCTGAAATGTCTTGCC
>NC_060900.1:27338665-27416165 GCF_014805685.1 Silurus meridionalis
AACTTTCCCTTTCATTCTTGCAGATACCCTACTATCACAAATCACTCCTGTCACTCTTCTCCACCCACTCCACCCTGCCTGCACTCTTTTCTTTACTTCTCTAACACACTCTCCATTACTTTGCACTGTTGACCCCAGGTACCTGAACTCCTCCACCTTCTCCACCTCTTCTCCCTGCAACCGCACCGCTCCACTGCCCTCCCTCTCATTCACACACATGTACTCTGTCTTACTCCTACTGACTTTCATTCCCCTTCTCTCCAGCGCATATCTCCACCTCTCCAGGCTCTTCTCAACCTGCTCTCTACTCTCACCACAAATCACAACATCATCTGCAAACATCATAGTCCAGGAGACTCCTGTCTGACCTCGTCCGTCAACCTGTCCATCACCACTGCAAACAGGAAAGGGCTCAGGGCCGATCCTTGATGCAGTCCAACCTTCACTCTGAACCAGTCTGTCGTACCTACTGCACACTTCACTGCCGTCACACTGTCCTTATACATGTCCTGCACCACCCTTACATACTTCTCTGACACACCTGACTTCCTCATACAATTCCACAACTCCTCTCTTGGCACTCTGTCGACGCTTTCTAAATCCACAAATACACAATGCAATTCCTTCTGTCCTTCTCTATACTTCTCCATCAACATCCTCAAAGCAAATAAGGCATCTGTGGTGCTCTTCCTCGGCATGAAACCATACTGTTGCTCACAGATGGTCACCTCTTCTCTCAGCCTGGCTTCCACTACTCTTTCCCATAACTTCATGGTGTGACTGATCAACTTAATTCCCCTGTAGTTACTGCAGGTCTGCACATCTCCTTATGCTTAAAGATCGGTACCAGCACACTCCTTCTCCATTCCTCAGGCATCCTCTCCCTTCCAGAATCCTGTTAAACAATCTGGTTAAAAACCCACTGCCATCTCTCCTAAACATCTCCACGCCTCTACCGGTATGTCATCTGGTCCAACCGACTTTCCATTCTTCATCCTCTTAATCGCTGCTCTCACTTCCTCCTTACTAATCCTATCTACATCCTGCTTCACCAACTCCACATCCTCCAACCTTTCTCTCTGTGATTTTCCTCATTCATCAGCTGCTCAAAATACTCCTCCACCTTCTCAACACACTCTCCTCACTAGTCAACACATTTCCTCTCCATCCTTTATTGCTCTAACTTGCAGTACATCCTTCCCAGCTCGGTCCCTCTGCCTGGCCAATCGGTATAACTCCTTTTCTCCTTCCTTAGTGTCCAACCTCTTATACAGCTCCTCATATGCCTTTTCCTTGGCTTTCGCCACATCCCTTTTACCTGCTGCCGCATCTCCTTGTACTCCTGCCTACTTTTCTCATCACTCTGTCGATCCCACTTCTGTTTTGCCAACCTCTTTCCCTAATGCTCTCCTGCACTTCCTCATTCCACCACCACGTCTCCTTGTCTTGCTTTCTACTTCCAGATGTCACACCAAGTACACACATGTATATAATAAACACACATATTATATACATATATACACATGTATATAATACACACACACACACACACACACACATATATATATATATATATATATATATATATATATATATATATATATATATATATATGTGTGTGTGTGTATTATATATATATATATATATATATATATATATATATATATATATATATATATATATATATATATATACATACATCATATTATGTTTTTTTATATACAAAGTCATTAAGCTTTTTCCTCAATGGTTTTCTATTTTAGAAAAATGCTTAACATGTAATTAAATGCTATGTCGGAATCCTAAATCCTGCAATTTGGTCATTTTCAAAACACTCATTTAATGTCTATTAAATTTTGGACAGCAGGTAGTTCCTGGTCTCAGAGCGCATGAACAATATGTAATAGTTTTGGTTTTGACACAATAATACTGTGTTTACAACACAATACACTGAATTTCAGAAAGGTCAATCTGATTGGTTTTGTAATTTGAATGTTGAGAGATGTTGATCTGATCATGTTATTGGACAAATATTGATTGTGAACTGCTCCAGATGTTGTAGGTGCACAGTTGTGGTTGTAGTGTAGAGGTTTGGAGTCTTAACTGGGTTTAAATGTCTCTCTCTGTAATGCCACGTGTTGTAATATTGTATTGATGGTTTCTATAATTGTGACGTGATAGTGGTGTATTAAGAGATGTACAGTCACATGTTTGATTCACATTAAATGGTGTATAAGAATCAGCCTCCATGGGGAGCACTGGCCTTTTCCACCAGTCAGTTTAGATTCAGATTGTAATGAGAGTTTTGCTGTTCAAGCCTCTGAAGTTTGTTTGTTCCCTATTTTATGCTTAGACACATTTATTTACTTGCTCTCAGGTCTGGGTTTTATTACTGCACTAGGACTTAAGCACTCTGTAGACTGTGCAGTCCTCTAGTGGTCATATTGTTGTACTGCATTCTAAAAAAATATAATTATTAATAAAATAAAATAATATAATATAAACATGTGTACCTATTTAATATTTCAATCAAATATTACCAATATTGCTTTGCTTTAATTGCTTTAAGATTAATTTCTCCATCCATCCGTCCATCTGTTCTGTTTCATTCTTTTTACT
The DNA here is from genome assembly GCF_014805685.1 of Silurus meridionalis. NCBI lineage: Eukaryota > Metazoa > Chordata > Actinopteri > Siluriformes > Siluridae > Silurus > Silurus meridionalis. The sequence goes on from NC_060900.1 coordinate 27,341,285, forward strand.
CCAGTTTCTCTTTCTTTCTTTCTTTCTTTCTTTCTTTCTTTCTTTCTCTCTCACTCTGAACCTTTTGCAGAAGTGTATTCCTGGAGAAACTCTAATGATGGCTCAACATAAGTACACTTCTTGACATTAAATTTTCCCTGTAAGATGTTTACTCTGGACTCAGTTTCAGTCTCTGAGGTCCGTGAGAGAGAGAGCGAGAGAGAGAGAGAGAGAGAGAGAGAGAGAGAGAGAGAGCGTTTTCTTTTGGACACTCTGAGGACAGTTTATGTGTCTGAATGATGAGTATGAGAGGAAGAGGAAGAGACAGAACAGGGACAGTGGATTCCCCTCTGTGCCCATATATGGAGGGAGAGAGAGAGAGAGAGAGAGAGAGAGAGCGCTCAGCAGCCTGGATTTCCTCAACCACAAACCAGGGGCAGACCTGGAGCACAGACCAGAACTTTTGCTGATTTGAGGAATAAATGAGTGACAGAGAATAGAGGAGAGGAGATGAGATTAGATCAGAGTAGGTGAGAGTAGATTAGATCAGATCAGATGAGATCAGACAAGAGGTAAAGAGATGAGATGGGAGTGGATGAGAGGAGATAAGATGAGAGAAAAATTACCCTGTAATTAGAAGCATATCAGCTATGAGAAACACTGCTTTTAATTTCCTATACAACACACACACACTTCATTCTTTTTCATATATTAATCTCCCACTTTTTCTGCCCATCTCTCTCTCTCTCTCTCTCTCTCTCTCTCTCTCTCTCTCTCTCTCTCTCTCTCTCTCTCTCTCTCTCTCTCTCTCCCTCTCTCTCTCTCTCGCTCTCTCTCCTCTCTCTCTCTCTCTCTCTTCCTCTCTCTCACCCCTCTCTCCCTCTCTCTCTCTCTCTTCCCTTCTCTCTCTCTCTCTCTCTCTCTCTCTCTCTCTCTCTCTCTCTCTCCTTCTCTCTCTCTATCTCTCTCTCTCTCTCTCTCTCTTCCTCTCTCTCACCCCCTCTCTCCCTCTCTCTCTCTCTAAGTGTGTGAGTGAGTGATAGTGTTTAGCATGGCGTCTTCAAACGCGAGGGTGTTTGGTGTGTGGTGTGAGTGTAGAGGAGTGTGTGTTAGCTATTGGTAATGTGGTGGGGTGTGAGAATATTGTCTCTGCCTCCAGAATGAACAATTGTTGTTTTTCTGAATAGTCTTGATAAAGTGACCAAATTAGTTCAGAAAGGAATTGTGTTAAATAATGAATATATACTGGTTTCTCCCCTCAGTTCTCCTGCTAAGAAAGTCATGTTGTCTAATGTTCCTCCTTTCATTAGTGATGAGGCGATTCTTAAAGGGCTGTCTCGATACGGCGAACCGTCTCCCCCATGAAAAAAATCCCTTTTGGCTGTAAGTCCCCACTGATGAAACACTTGGTGTCCTTTAGGAGGATGGTTTTTATGATCTTGAATGAAGGTGTTGAGGAACTGAATTTGGTTTTCAAGTTCAGGATTGACGGGTTTGACTATAGCATCTTTGTTTCCACCGATGCGGATATTAAATGTTTTAAATGTGGTCAAATAGGACATCTTGTTCATGCCTGTCCCAAAAAACAGAGTGACCCCGGTGTCTCCAGGCGATCGGGGCAGGAAGCAGCTGAACCCGCTGGAGTTGTTCCCCCTGCGGCAGACTGTAGACCAGAGCCCCACTAGTGACGTACACACCCCAAAGAAGCCATGCTTGCAGAACCGGACCGGGAGAAGCCCTGCTTGGCAGAACCCGTCCCGGGGAAGCCCTGCTTGGCAGAACCGGAGCAGGAGGAACCGAGAGAAACTGGGGAAGTCACAGTGGACTCTGGAGCAGTGCTTGAGCTGCCTGCGCTGGCAGAGGCAGGCACAGGGATGCAGAGCTGTCGCCAGGAGGCACCAGTCACTACACTAGTGCAAGGGGACAGGGGAGACGTGGAGATGGAAGAGCCTCTTTTCAAAGTTCCGGCAAAGAGGAAGAAACGAGGTAGAGGACAAGGAAAAAAACAGGCTAAAAAAGAGGTAAAGGCAGATGAAGCTGAATCAGATGTCTGATTCCGTGTTTAGTCAGGAGCCTCAGGAGGAAGCACTAGATGTTCTGTATACTGCTGAAGATATAAAGGAGTTTTTAAGAACCACAAAGTGGCAAAAGAATATTTCAGTTGAGGAGTTCTTCCCTAACCGCAAACAATTTATTTATGACGTTAAGCATTTTAGAAGAGAGGGTTCCTTCACCGAGCAAGAGATATTCCGTCTAAAGAAGCTGATAACGAAGGTCAATAGGGAGAACTCTGACGAAGATTGATAAAGTGTGCAGTGTTTTTTTTTACTTTGGAGTGTTTTTGACCATTTGTTTGTTCTTATCTATATTTAATTTTTTATGGAAGGAATCCAGATTGTGAGTTTTAACATAAATGGAGCAAGGGAACACACAAAGAGAGCGAAGCTATGTGAGCTCATTAGACAGAGGCGTGTTGATGTGGTCATGTTGCAGGAGACCCACAGCGACAGCAGTAATGCTGCTGACTGGGTGAAGGAGTGGGACGGGTTGGCGATTTTAAGCCACAACACGTCGCTTTGTGGTGGTGTTGCCTTGCTTTTTACTCGCAATTTTATTCCTGTTTCTTACAATGTAGAAGAAATTTTAAACGGGAGGCTTTTAAAAGTAAATGCTTTTTATGAGAATGAGGTTTTTGTTCTGTGTGTACGCACCCACCAGTGCAGTGGCGAGAATGAAGTTTTTAGACAAACTTAACGATGTTATTTTAGGGAGGGGATTTTAACCATACAGCAGAAAATATAGACAGGAATCATGCAGAACCTCATACGCCTTCTCGTAAGCGTCTGTGGGAGTTGGTGGAGACCCACGATCTCTGTGACATATTGAGAATTTTCAATAAAAAACAGAGGCAGTACACGTGGGCTCACTCCATCGACAACACGCTCTCCCTGGCGAGATTAAATCGATTTTATGGTTTTAATCATCAACTGACTTATTTTACGAAGTGTTTTATTTTTCCAGTAGGCATCTCAGATCATTGTATGGTTCAGTGCACCATCGCTAAAAAAAAGTTAAACCTAGGAGTGCCTACTGGCATTTTAATACTGCACTTTTAGAAGATGCTAATTTTAGAGAGTCTTTTATTTTTTTATGGAATTGTTTTAAATGTGAAAAGGCAGCTTTTGACTCCCTACAGCAATTGTGGGATGTAATCAAGGCACAAATTAAGATTTTCTGTCAACAGTACACTCTCAATGTCACGAGAGACATTGCCAGATCTCTGAAAGCTCTGGAGATAGAGACGGTGGAACTCCAACGTTTGGAGGCCACAGGAAATCGAGGGCATATTGAAGCCCTCAAAAACAAAAAAGCCAAAATGAACGACCTTTTGGGTACTGCAGTGCAGGGGGCGCTGGTCCGGTCACGCTTTAAAAGCGTCACTGAGATGGATGCTCCTTCTAAGTTCTTCTTCAGTTTAGAGCAAAAGAATGGACAGAAAAGGTTTATCCATGCTGTGCGGACGGAATCAGGGGATCTCGTATCAGAGCCTTCTGAAATTCGCCAGCAGACAGTCAGCTTCTATTCTAAGCTGTATAGCAGCGAGAGGTCAGGGGCACAGGAGGTGGAAGAGAGCTTCCTTAAAGATCTGCCTAAGCTCACAGAGTCAGTGGCCGGAGAGTTGGACAGGGAGCTGTCACTCTCTGAGCTTCAAGAGGCTCTCCAAGGCATGAAGAATGGGCGGGCGCCAGGAATAGATGGTCTCCCTGTCGAGTTCTTCATGGCATTCTGGGAAGTAATAGGGCAGGATGTGCTGGAGGTTCTGAGGGAGAGTGTGAGGTGGTCAGCTCCCGTCAAGCTGCAGGAGGGCCGTTTTGACCCTGCTGCCAAAAAAGGGAGACCTGACCCAGCTGAAGAACTGGCGCCCAGTGTCGCTACTGTGCACTGACTGCAAGCTGCTGTCGAAAGCATTAGCATCGAGACTGACAAAGGTGATGGAGCAGATCATTCACCATGATCAGACGTACTGTGTCAAATATCGACCTGGCAGGTTAATTTAGTTAAACTTAATTCGTGACATTTTGGATGTCTCCAGGCTATTGGGCGTGAGGACTGGTCTGATTTTTCTAGATCAGGAAAAGGCTTTTGACCGGGTTGAGCATGAATACTTGTGGAAGGTGCTGGAAAGCTTTGGGTTCAACCTCAGTTTCATAGCCATGATCAAGGTGTTGTACAGTGAAATTGGGAGTGTACTGAAGGTAAATGGTGGTTTATGTGCTCCTTTTAGAGTGTACAGAGGGATCAGGCAGGGCTGTTAGCTGTCAGGAATGTTGTACACTCTTGCAATCGAACCTCTTTTAATCAACCTAAGTAGTTCTCTTTCTGGTTTTAATATTTCACGTGCCAATGCTTCACTTTACCTGTCAGCATATGCGGATGACGTGGCAGTAATGGTGGGAACCCAGTCTGATGTGGATGTTTTGTCTGATGTTTTAGAAAGATTTGAATTTTTATCATCAGCAAAAGTAAACTGGGGAAAAAGTGAAGCAGTTTTATTTGGGGAGTGGGGAGGTGGGGAGCCGACACTCCCAGGAGGTTTGGTGTGGAAAAAAGGAGGTTTTAAGTACTTGGGTGTCTACCTGGGAAGTGAGGAGTTTTTAAACAAAAACTGGGAAGGCACTGTAGAGCACATCAAGGGCAGACTGAGCAGGTGGAAGCAGCTGGTTCCAAAGATGTCCTACAGGGGGCGAACGCTGGTGATAAACAACCTGGCAGCGTCGTCTCTGTGGCACAAGCTGGCGTGTGTGGATCCACCACCAAACCTGCTAGCAAACATCCAGGCCCTGCTTGTTGACTTCTTCTGGGATGGTCTGCATTGGATTCCGCAGAGCGTCCTCCATCTGCCCAAGGAGGAAGGGGGGCAAGGGCTGGTCCATCTCGCCAGCAGGACGGCGGCCTTTCGCCTCCAGCTTATCCAGAGACTCTTAACCGGGCCCAGGAAACTGGTATGGAGGACAGCAGCCAGTGGACTTTTGCACATGGCAGGAGGACTGGGGCTGGACAGCACTTTGTCATCTCCGGTGCGACCACCCCCACACTGTCCAGGGCCATGATCGCCTCGGGGACCGTCACACTCCGGGAGCTGGTGAACATCGCGGGGACAGACCTGTCACGAGGGGAAGACCTGGCTGCACATATAGGACTACAATCCCTGCACATAGCTAACCAGCTCCTGCTGAGATGGAGGTCTACATTAACAGCAGAGGAGCGTGTTCAGCTGAAGGACTATGTAATCGGCGAGAGCGGTCCTGCAAAGGAGGAACCCTTTCCCCAGCTGGACATCGCTCCGGACCTCGACGGATGTGGTGGCCCCCTCCTGGAGTGCAGGGGTGAAGGGAAGATGAACTTTGGGACAGTGACGGGGAAGCTGCTCTACAGGGCCTGTGTTAAAGTTTTAAACAAGAAGAAACTGAGTGGGAGGGTGGACACCCAGTGGAGGAATTTTTTTGGTCTTAACAATGATATTAAGCCAGAGTGGAGGGCACTGTACAAAGCACCTTAAAAAGCTGCCGACCTCCAGTGGAGGATTTTACACTGCATTATCTCTGTGAACTCTTTTATTTCTGTTTTAAACCCCAATGTTTTACAAGACTGTCCATTCTGTTCACAGAGAGAAACTGATTTTTCATGCTTTTACTCAATGCTCCAGGTTGCATTCTTTTTCTGAGTTTTTAAATGTATTTTTAGTTCCTTGAATGTGACTTTTACTCTTCAGTGTTTTATTCTGGGTGTTAGGTACAGCAGGAGAAACAGGTTTATGTGTCAGTTGATTAATTTTATTTTTGGTCAAGCTAAAATGGCAATATACCTGAGCAGAAAGAACAAAATGGTTCAAAACACTGACTGTGATGCCATTAGGATCGTCTCCAGACTTACAAAATCCAGGATTGTTGTTGATTTTAACTTTTACAAGAGTATGGGGGATCTGAAGATGTTTGAGACTGTGTGGTGTTGTGGAGAAGCTCTTTGCTTTTTAAAAGAAAGGGAATTGTACTTTGCACCAGAGCTCGGATAAACTTTTACACCCACCCCCATTTTTTAAACTGTCATTGTCTTGTTTTATTAATGTCTATTTAATGTTATATATATTTATTCATTATATTTGACTATTTATCTTTTTATTTAACTTCTATGTCCTAGTACCTGATACCATCCAGGACATAACGTGACTTGTGCTGAGTCTTATGTTAAATAAAGGAGTGTAAAAAGTTTTTTAAAAAGTCTCTCTCTCTCTCTCTCTCTCTCTCTCTCTCTCTCTCTCTCTCTCCTCTCTCTCTCTCTCTCTCTCTCTACCTCTCTCTCTATCTCCCTCTCTCTCTCTCTCTCTCTCCTCTCCTCTCTCTCTCTCTCTCTCTCTCTCTCTCTCTCAGGTAAATATCTCACCTCTCCATCAGGTTTTATTCAGATTATTAATGTTTTATTATTGATGTCTTTTTTATCACTGATGCCATTATAGTTATTAATGTGTTTTGGGGATTACTGATGTTTTTTAATTGGGATATTGATATGTTCTGGGAGTTTTGTGTGATTATTGATTTGTTTCTTTTGATTAGCAGTGTGTTTTGGGGATCATTTATTGTTGTTGCATTTTATTGGATTATTGATGAGTTTTATTTTTATTAGGGGGGGGGTTAATGATGTTTTATTGGAATTGTTAATATGTTTTCTAGCTCTATTGATGCGTTACTGTGATTGGTGATTTTTTTTGGGATTATTGTTGCACCTTTGAGATTACTGATGAATTTTATTGGGACTACTGATAAGATTTTTATGATTATTAATGTTTTCTTTTGTGGTTCGTTTCTCCTTTGCTTATCTGAAATGAAATTAATTACCAGGACTGCAGGGTGAAGGCAAATCCTTACAGATAATTATCACTAGCTGTGTTACCGACTGAGATTTAACACCTCGCCTACTGCTGTATGCCAAACAATAACTAATTAAGCAGAAATTGATCATTTATATAATGAGAAATTGCAGTCAGGTGGATTTTAATAGAAGCATTTTACACTTCATGTGCCAGAGACCTGCAGGGTGCAACGTTCAGCTGCTCAGATGTGGAATGATTTTAGGGGTTTTTTGTGTGTGTGCGTGTGTGTGTGTGTGTGTAGAGAAAGTGAACATGCCTCTAATGGCAGATTTGCACCAGAAGACAGATGACAGCTTCCACCCTCCCTGGACCCCATGCAGTTTGCGTATCGTCCAAACCGTTCCACGGACGATGCTATCTCCACAACCCTTCATCTGGCCCTCACCCACCTGGATAACAAGGACTCTTATGTGCGAATGCTGTTCATTGACTTCAGCTCAGCATTCAACACAATCATTCCTCAGCACCTGATCGAGAAGTTGAACCTTCTGGGCCTGAACACCTCCCTCTGTAACTGGATCCTGGACTTCCTGACTGAGAGACCTCAGTCAGTCCGGATCGGGAACAGCATCTCCAGCACCACCACACTGAGCACTGGGGCCCCCCAGGGCTGTGTGCTCAGCCCACTGCTGTTCACTCTGCTGACTCACGACTGTGTAGCAATGCACAGCTCGAACCACATCATCAAGTTCGCTGATGACACGACCGTGGTGGGTCTAATCAGCAAGAACGACGAGTCAGCATATAGAGAAGAGGTGCAACGGCTAACTGCCTGGTGTGGAGCAAACAACCTGTCTCTGAACGTGGACAAAACGAAAGAGATGGTTGTGGACTTCAGGAGAGCACAGAGCGACCAATCTCCACTGATTATTGATGGATCCTCAGTGGAGATCGTCAAGAGCACCAAATTCCTTGGTGTTCATCTGGCAAACAACCTCACCTGGTCACTTAACACCAGCTCCATCACCAAGAAAGCCCAGCAGTGTCTCTACTTCCTGAGAAGGCTGAGGAAAACCCACCTCCCTCCCCCCATCCTGTCCATGTTCTACAGAGGGACCATTGAGAGCATCTTGAGCAGCTGCATCACTGCCTGGTTTGGGAACTGCACCGTATCGGACCGCAAGTCCCTACAGAGGATAGTGAGGACAGCTGAGAAGATCATCGTAATCTTTCTCCCCTCTATCATGGACATTTACACTACACGCTGCATCCGCAAAGCACACAGCATTGTGGACGACCACACACACCCTCACACACACTTTTACACTTCTACCATCAGGAAAACGGTTCCGAAGCATTCGGCCGCCACAACAAGACTGTGCAACAGTTTCTTCCCACAAGCCATCAGGCTTCTCAACACACAGAACTGAAACGGAACTCTCTCACACACACACACTCACTCAAATGTGTAACGAACTGAAAACATTTTTCCTGGACTTAACACCTAACACACACTCATCACTCATCTCAATCCATTCCACCACCATTCATTTATTTATTATTTATTATTCTTAACAGTACCACTCTCAACTGCTGTTCTTGCACATTTAGGATTTTCATTGTATTATACTGTTTACATGCTGTTTTTGCACCTTCGACTGCTGCTGTATTTTTGCACTACACTGTTTACACTCACTTCTGGGATATAGTTTATATTTTGTATAGTTTTTACAGTTTTCTTGTACAGTACTGTATAATCTAGTATACAGTAGGTTTACTGGTCGGCGCTATATAGGGTTTTGTGTCTTGTCTTGTGTCGTCTGTCTGCACTGTCTGTCTGCACTGTTTGCACCAGGTTGCACTCGATGCACTTTATGTAACTTGTGTTTTAGCTTAATGTTGTTTTGTTGTTTGTTGTTTAGTGTAGCACCAGAGTTCTGGAGAAACGTTGTCTCATTTTTACTGTGTACTGTGTACCACTGTGTATAGTAGAAATGACAATAAAAGCCTCTTGACTTGACTTGACTTGACATCCACGCTGTATATGAGCTGAAGGAGAAACTGGGAGAGTGAGTCGGTCCTGCCTGCAGTTTCTACTGTTAGACCAAAATATTCATCATGCTGACACACACACACACACACACACACACACACTCATAAATTGTTTTTTATATTTATTATATGCTACCATTCTTTGATCCAAATATATGTATATATACTGGACAGTATACTAAATATTTTCTTTGTTTGTTGCAGTTTAGATGATGAAGTTATGATTTGTCCCAGCAAATGACTTGTAATAACACACACACACACACACACACACACACACACACACACACACACACACCCCTAAAAAAAACACTATGCCTGCAAGTGAGAAAAAAATTGCTAAACTATATATTTATATACCGTGTATAAATAGATATTTTCAGCCTGATACTACAATCATTCATTTTTTCTCCCATTAATCCAAACTCAGTCCCCCATAATGACAAAGTAAAAACAGAATGCTAGATATGTTTGTACATGTATTAAAAAAACATCATGTCCATAATTATTTAGATGCTTTACTTAGCACTTAGTTAAAGTTGAAACCTTTGGCATCAATTACAGACTCAAGTCTTTTTTTGATTTCATACGAGCTTTACACACCTGGACTGGGGGATTTTTTTTCGCCATTCTTCAACTCAAATCCTATCAAGCTGAATCAGGTTGGGTGGAAAACGTCAATGGATCGCCACTTTCAGGTCTCTCCAGATATATTCAAGAGGGTTCACGTCAGGGCTCTGGCTGGACCATTCTAGGACCTTCACATAGTCATTGTGTTGTCTTGGCTGTGTGATTAGGGTTGCTGTCATGTATGGAACCTTCAGCCCAGACTGAGGTCCTGAGTGCTGTAGAGCAGGTTATTATTGAAGATATTTCTGTACTTTGCTTCATTCCACTTTCCCTCAACCCTGACCAGTCTCCAAGTTCCTGCTGCTGAAAAAAGAAACCACAGCATGGTGCTGTTATCTTCATGTTTTACTGTTGGGATGGTGCCTGGTTTTCTCCAGACATAACATTTGGAAATGAGGCCAAACAATCTTGGTTTCATCAAACCAGAGAATCTTGTTCCTCACAATTCGAGAGAGCTTCAGGTGCCTGTCGCTAAACTCTAAGCAGGCTTCCATCAAGGAGAAGCTTCCGTCTAGCCATTCTGCCATAAAGCCCAGATTGGTGGAGGGCTGCAGACATTTTTTGTAGCCTTCCCCAGATCTGTGCCTTTCACCAATTCCGTCTTGGAGCCCTGCACGCAGGTCTTTTAACCTCATGCCATGGTTCATAGAGAGGTGTGTGTCTTTCCAGATCATGTCTAATCAATAAACATGTAGTCAAGGTGTAGAAGAATCTCAGCACTAATCAAGAGAACTGGGAGGCACCTGAGATCATTTTCAAGTGTTGTTGCGAAGGGTCTGAATACTTATGGACAAAAAAACAACATTTATTTAAAAGCTGGAGCTTTTCCCAGAAGACTCTTGGTGTCCAGAGTTAATTGCACACTGGAGATTTTACCAACAGTGTTCTTGTGTGTGTGTGTGTGTGTGTGTGTGTGTGTGTGTGTGTGTGTGTTTTCCAGGGGCTCATTCTCTGAGGTAAGAGTGGCTGAACACTGCCGCACACACAAGCGTGTAGCGATCAAATGCATCCGCAAAAAGGCCTTTAAGGGTAAAGAGTCCATGCTGGAAAATGAGATTGCTGTATTACGCAGGTAAGTAGACAATGTGTGTGCGTGTGTGTTATTACAAGTCATTTGTTGGGACAAATCATAACTTCATCATCTAAACTGCAACAAGAAAATATTTAGTATGCTGTCCAGTATATATACATATATTTGGATCAAAGAATGGTAGCATATAATAAATATAAAAAACAATTATAATACTTATAATAATAATAAACTCTATAGTTATAACATTTAAGACATTCTATACAAATTGTGAGGCAACATACAACAACTGTAAGGCAACACTCTGTGAAAAAAAAATACATAAATGACTGGAAATGTTGTGTGTCCCAATACTTTTGACAAATAGTGCTGCTTGATAACACAATGGAAGAAAAGTGCTGTCTGACATCTTCCACATTCACAAGCTCACAGGTGAACTACAATTTTCCTCTGATGGACACTTAAACTGTGAAGTTCAAACATCTCCCCAAATGGCATTTTTTTGTTTTGTAATAATCAGTAAAATAATTTTTTTTCCCCCTCTTTCTCATGATTGTGTTGAATCTTATACTTGGGCAACTGTAAATTAAAACTCACTAAAAGTATATTTCCGTTTTTGCCCCCAGGGAACCAGGCTACTGATTTATCCACCCGGGATTTTCAAGTCAAAAAGACATACATACATAACCATTCATGCAAAAATGGTTGCAAATGCATATGTAGCAACATTTACATATTAAATAAATAGATAAATAAATAAATACTTTGTATATACTAATGTTGATAATTATGCGTACCTGCATATATATAAAGTTTATATATTTATATTTTATTGCACGCATTTACCAACATTATCTGAACAGATTCATGCTTTATTTTTTTAGAATCAAACACGAAAATATCATTTCCCTGGAGGAGACGTTCGAGACGCCTGCAAAACTGTATTTGGTAATGACACTGTGAGTGGACCTGTTCAATAAACACAGAGCTTAGCACAGTGTCCAGTTTCTGTGGAAGAATTTGACACGGGATTTCACGTCATTCTGCCGTTCGTTCCAGCCTTCATGTAGCCTTAATGTAAACACTGGACGAACTAATATGGAGAACAAACTAACCCCTGTGTAAAGAAAGATACATCGCATCGGTCTGTTGGTGGAGATTCTTCTGTCTTGCGATGCTCCAGTGAAGTAATTCAGACAGACGAAAGCACTTGTGTGAAACCTAAACTCCTAAAGTGGAAACACTGGTCATTAAAAGCTACCAGGGAATTTAAAGTGTTTTTCAGACGATTCACACTCTCGCTTTATCCCTATTAGTCTAAACAAGATCTCCCCTCGTCCTTCTCTCTTCTCTCACTTGAAACGCTTGATCCAAATCTAATGACATAAGGCCTAAAAAAGCTAATACGAGGCATCTCTACAACTATATAGACAAAGAGGTGTGGATTCATATGTGCTTTTTGAACAGCCCAGTACATAATACCCATAATGTGTTATGAATAATCTCCACTCTTCTGGGAAGATGTTCTACTAGATTTTCAGTGTGGAAATTTGTGCTCATTCAGTCACAAGGATGTGGGTTGGTAGAGTTAAGTTATTGATGTAGGTGAGGTGAGGAGGCCTGGGGTGCAACATTAATTCATATTCATTAGGGTTGAGATCAGAGCTCTATAGCAGGGGATCTCCACTCCAACTCATGGAAAGCAGATCTTTATGGAGCTGGCTTTGTGCACAGAGACATTGTCATGCTGGAACAGGTTTGGGTCTCCTAGTTCAAGGTTAAATTTCACGCTTTAGCATTGAAATGATTAGATATTAATATTATATATTAAAAAGCGCATGATTACTATCATAACTGAAGGAAATTTACATACTTATGCATATGCATATGCAAGGGTGGGTGAATCCAACAAATAATTAGGCTACGGTAATAACTAGAGTTTAAACGATAGTGGATTTTACCAATACCGATATTCGGTCGGATCGTACTCGCTTTTAAAATGGATACTGCATAAAAAAATCAACATAACACTCCCTGTAAAATAGTACTGAACTTGATTATAGACAAAAAACACAAAAAAAACAGAACTGACTTATGAAAATGTTTTAAAGGAAATAAACATGAACATATTTTTTTTAATAAATATAATTATATGATGAATAAATTACAAATAATAAATATTATATAGTGCTCTTCGTAACACTACTACCAAACTTTATTATCAAATGATGTGATATGAGTAAAATATATAAACATTACATTTTCTATATATGTTTCTGACATTGTTCAGAGGGCCGTTCCAAATGTGGGGGCCAATAAAAACCATAATGTTATCTACTAGTTGTCAAAGGTGTTATTATGGTCTCTAATTCACTAGACATAACATGGCACCATTTAAAATCCAACAAATTATTAGTGGAGACTTACAGGGTTACACTATTTCAGTTTCCATTTAAACTTTGAAACCAATGAAACATTCTGATGGGTTCTGTTGCTTTTTTTGGACAAAGGAGGATGGTAAAGAGGGAACAGTCATAACCACTGTAACAAATCCGTGACTTCCCTAACCTCCATTACATGTTAGAAAATGGATATAAAAAACATGATGTAATGCAACAATGCAACAAATCAGTGTGAAATAAAAGGGACCTATGGACACCATGCTTTGTTACTTACACATAAATTTCCCACATTCTATTGTCCTGCGTAATGCTCTGTTCTTGCCTTAGGGTGACTGGAGGTGAGCTGCTGGACCGAATTCTGAAACAGGGCAGCTACACAGAGAAGGATGCTAGCCATGTCATCCTGCAAGTCCTGAAAGCCGTCAAGTACCTCCAGCAAGACATCATACACAGGGACCTGAAGGCAATTCAACAATGAGCATGATTTATAATATCTAAAGTATTGTTATTATAACAGTGATTATGTAATTTGGGTAATATGTCATCTAACAAGTAGAAATCAAGGTATCCATTATGCCTCTATTAGCCACAGGATTGTGAGTTTAACACTAAAACACTCGATCGTTATGCAGAGAGCTCATACTTTCCATTTGCATATAAGTAATATTTGTTTCCCAGCAGGAGAACCTGCTATATGAAACTCCTTTCCAAGATTCTAAAATCGTCCTTAGTGACTTTGGGCTGTCGAAAATAGCAGATCAGGGCTTCTTGTCCACTGCTTGTGGAACTCCTGCTAATGTAGGTAAGAGATACTCATAAACCTGTATTACATTTAATTGACTGTGTCTGATAAACTGTTCTAGTAAGTTTATTTTCAAAATAAACTGAGATGATTATCGGTAATACGAACTGTGGACTAGAAACTTGTGGCTTGTGGCAGCTGTGTAACATCATCTGTCAGCTATTACATTAAATGTAATATTTATCTCGATCAGAATTGAATAGCATCCGAATATTTTTCTCACAAATTTTCTCTCAAATTAGTAACGACTGAAACGGCAAGTGTTCGCATGTAGAAATAATCAGTACAGTATCTCACCAAAAAAGTGAGTACATCCCTCACATTTATAACAGATATATAACTAAGTCGAGTCCTCATGCTGTGTGTCAGATGCAGAAGCTGCTTCTGAAGACGGCCTGTCCAAAAGCATAAATTACTGGAACCATGTCCTGTGGTCTGATGAGAGCAAGATAAACTTGTTTGGCTCAGATGGTGTCCAACATGTGTGGTGACACTCTGGTGAGGAGCACAAAAAAAACTGTCTTGCCTACAGTCAAACATGGTGGTGGTAGCATCATGTTCTGGGGCTGCATGAGTGGTGCTGGTACTGAGGAGCTGAGGTTCCCTTTCAGGAACTCGAGCTGCGTCGAAACGCTTTGCTGAAGCGCCTGAGTGTTCATGCTCTGAATAACGTGTGTAATCAGTCAAAAATTGGACGATGGTCATCACCGATGAGGTGACATCACGACCAGGAGTATAAAATGCATATGAGAGAAGCCAGCGCCAGTTTCTGTATTACGGGGGGGGGATGTTGCTTGCTTGAGTGCGGAGCATGCAAGATCGGTTCTCGAAGAGGGAGCCGATTGTGTTCACTGTGCTCGCATGTCTTTGCGCTCGCTCCGCGCTCGCTCGGCTCTTTTCGATGAAATGGGTGCTCTAACTCCTTCCGGGGCCGGTCCCGCTCTCGCCGAGGCAGAGCGTCATGCCAGATCCTGGGGTTTGCAGTTGGACTTTGCAGAGGGTTTCGAGACGGGTTTTTCCCTATCTCCAGCCTCACCTGCTCGGTCTAGCGCTTGCTCGCAGGATTCGGAAGCACGCCTTTCGGCGGATTCGGATGCGATACGGAAGCCGAGGAGCTTTCAGAGGTTGTAACATGTGATGTTGCCAAGCTCGATATAACTTGGCAGGCTCATGAGCAGGAAGTGCTTTCATCTAGTAAATTAGATGAGCCCTTTCTGACACCCGTGTCGCAACCGCCGCGTAGGGGTCTTCCATTTTTTCCCGATCTACACACCGAGGTGTCTAGGTCATGGGTTAAACCTTACTCGGCCCGCCCCTTCACCCCCACTTCTACTGTGTATTCCCACATTTTTGGGCAGAAAGAATATGGTTATGAGGCTATGCCTCAGGTTGAAGAGACACTTGCCACCTATCTCTCTCCCGGAGTCGTCTCTTCCCTTAAGACCCCGACATTACCCACAAAGCCCCTACGCAATACTTCTGCGCTCGTGGGTAAAGCCTATGCTTCAGCGGGTCAAGCTGCTGCTTCCCTGCACACCATGGCAGTGTTGCAGGCATATCAGGCTGACCTGCTGCGTGAATTGGATGTGGGGGGTGCCGTGGACGGCCGTTTTGATGAGCTGCGCCGTACGGCGGATCTGGCTCTCAGAGCCACTAAGGAGACCGCTAGGGCCATTGGCCAGTCTATGGCTGCCCTGGTGTCTACAGAAAGGCACCTGTGGCTTACACTGTCAGACATGTCTGATAGGGACAGGGCTGTATTGCTGGACACGCCGCTGACTCCTTCTGGCGTTTTCGCCGATTCTGTACATTTAATGGTTAACGCCCTGTCCCGGCCCCCTCAGGGACCTGGTTTGTTAACCCTGCCACCCCCGGTGCTTCAGGGCACGGCCAGCTCCAGCGAGCTCTCTCCTTGGTCTCCACCCGGCATCGCTGTGGTCCAGGAGATCTTGCCTCCCCTAGAGCCGTCTCAGAGTGCTGCCTGGGCTCTGGGTGTTCCGGAGGTCAGTCTCGAGAGGCTAATACCCCTGAGGCATTTTCTGGGAGCTTGGAAAGCTCTCCCAGATATGTCTCGGTGGGTCCTGCGTACTGTAGAGCGGGGTTACTCGATTCAGCTCGGGTCTCCTCTGCCCCGTTTTCACGGGGTTCTTCCCACTCTGGTGGGACGACAGCAGGCTCTGGTCATGGAACAGGAAGTAGACACCCTCCTGAGGAAGGGGGCCATCGAGGTGGTCCCTCCATCAGAATGAGAGTCCGGGTTCTACAGCCGGTACATTATAGTTCCCAAGAAGGACAGTGGGTTGCGTCCTATTTTAGATCAACATCAGCTGAACCACTCTCTCATGCGACTCAGGTTCAAGATGCTGACCCTCAAGCAGGTCATGCTTTAAATCAGATCCGGGGACTGGTTTGTCACGGTAGATCTAAGAGACGCATACTTTCATGTGTCCGTCCTACCTTCTCACAGGAGATTCCTGAGGTTCGCTTTTGGGGCTAAAGCTTACCAATTTCGGGTTCTTCCATTTGGCCTTGCCCTTTCACCCCGTACTTTCACGAAATGTGTGGATGCGGCTCTGGTTCCCCTAAGGTCTCAGGGCATCCGTATCCTCAACTACACCGACGATTGGTTGATCCTAGCTCAGTCAGAGCAGCTGGCGGTCCGGCATCAAAATGTCGTTCTCGCCCACATGAAGGCTTTGGGGTTTCGGCTGAACGCCGGGAAGAGTGTGCTTTCTCCTGTACAGAGAAACACCTATCTTGGTTTCATATGGGATTCGACTACTTTGCATGCGGAGCTTTCTCCTGCCCGCATTGTGGCCATCCTTGCGGCCGTTGGGGAGGTCAGAGAAGGGCAGAATCTCACTGTCAAGCAGTTCCAGAAACTGCTAGGGCTTATGGCAGCTGCGTCCAGTGTGAATCCACTTGGCCTGCTGTACATGAGGCCCCTTCAGTGGTGGCTCAGGACCCATGGGTTCTCACAGAGAGGCAATCCCCGCCGCACCATCAAGGTCACGCGGCGATGCCTACGTGCCTTAGATGTTTGGAGAGATCCCCAGTTCCTATCTCTAGGCCCTGTGCTGGGAGTCCCCGGTCGTCGCTTAATGCTAACGACGGATGCGTCCCTCACAGGGTGGGGAGCAGTCATAAATGGTCGCTCCGCCAGAGGTCTGTGGGAGAGGCCCCATCTACTGTGGCACATCAATTGTCTAGAGATGCTGGCCGTGCTTCTAGCTCTGAAGAATTTCCTCTCAGACCTCAGAGGTCACCACGTGTTGGTCCGTATGGACATGGTCTCTTACATCAACTATCAAGGAAGCCTGCGCTCGCGCCCTATGTGCAGGCTAGCGCACCAGGTCCTCCTTTGGGCCCGGGGGAAACTCCTCTCTGTGAGGGCAGTTTACATCCCAGGCCGGTTGAACGAGGCAGCAGACGCCCTGTCGAGGCAGGGGATGAGGCCCAGGGAATGGCGGGGAATGGCAAACCAGGTTTGGAAGAAATTCGGAAGAGCCCAGGTGGATCTGTTCGCGTCTTGAGAGATGTCGCACTGTCCCCTCTGGTTCTCCCTTACGCCTCCAGGCGCTCTGGGGCTGGATGCCATGTCTCAGGCGTGGCCGAGGCTGCATCTGTACGCTTTCCCCCCCGTCGTGCTGCCTCCGGGAGTTCTGGAGAGAGTTCGCCGGGATGGAGTCGGTCTCCTCCTGGTAGCTCCAAGGTGGCCGCGCAAACCATGGTTCGCAGGCATGGTGTCTCTTCTCAAGCACCCTCCGTGGGAGATTCCTCTGAGGAGGGACCTCCTTTCTCAGCTAGGGGGTGCCGTATTTCACCCCCGCCCAGAGCTGTGGAGGCTGTGGCTGTGGCCCATGAGGGGGCACGGCTCCGAGGTTCTGGTCTATTCACCGAGGTGGTAGAGACCATTCTCTACTCCAGAGCTCCCTCCACTAGGAGGTCGTATGCCGCCAGGTGGCGCCTGTTCTGCTCGTGGTGTGAGCACCACCAGCTGGATCCAGTCCACTTCCCAGTTGGTTCAGTGCTGGATTTTTTTCCAGGGACAGTTCGCCAAGGGGTTGGCTCCGTCCACCCCAAAAGTCTTCGCGTCTGCCATTTCGGCCAATCATGCCCCTGTGGCCGGGCAATCTCTGGGCAGAGACCCCTTTGTAACGCGTTTTCTCTGCGGCACCCGGCGGTTAAGGCCCCGGTACGGCCCAAATTTGCCTGGGTGGGACCTGGCCGTCATTTTGGGGGCCCTTTCTGAGCCCCCTTTCAAACCTCTAGCCGAGGCATCTTGGAGGCACCTTTCTATCAAAACCGCGTTCTTGTTGGCCATCTGCTCTATAAAAAGAGTAGGGGACCTGCAGGCCTTGTCTGTGGCCCCCTCCTTCCTGGAGTTTACCCCAGGTATGGCTGGTGCCCTCCTTTACCCCCATACAGGCTACATCCCCAAGGTGCCCTCGGTCGTCCCACGGCCCGTTAGACTACAGGCATACAGGCATTAGCCCGTTAGACTACAGGCATGCTATCCCTCTCCATTCCAGGCCTCAGACCAGGAGAAGCTCAACCGGCTCTGCCCGGTGCGTGCTCTGGACACTTACGTCCACAGGACGGGTCCTTGGAGAATGTCCCATTAGCTGTTCGTCTGCTACGGTCCTCCCAAGAGAGGCTTGCCTGCTAATAAGCAGACTCTGAGCAGGTGGATTGTTGACGCTATCACGTCATCTTATGAGTCCTCCCTTCGGGATCAGAGCTCACTCCACCCGGAGTGTGGCTGCCTCTAAGTCTTGGTCCTTGGGAGTTCCCCTCCAAGACATATGTGACGCTGCGGGTTGGTCCACCCCACTGACCTTTGTGCGGTTCTATAACCTGGACCACAGTGCCGCTCCTGGCCCCTCGGTCCTCCTCTAGCTGTGGTCACATACACACTGGGCAGGGTCTGGTCAGTCTGGAGTGATTGGACACTCGTTCCCAAAGCGTTTCGACGCAGCTCGAGTTCCTGAAAGGGAACGTCTCTAGGTTACGTATGTAAACCCAGTTCCCTGAGGGAACCAGGTGCTGCGTCTCTGTGCTACACCTCCAGCGTCCCTGCAGTGCTTCCTTCTCCCTTTCAGAAGCTGCCACTGGCTTCTCTCGTATGCGTTTTATACTCCTGGTCGTGACGTCACCTCATCGGTGACGGCCAGCATCCAATTTTTGACTGATTACACACGTTATTAAGAGCATGAACACTCAGGCGCGTTCCTAAAGCGCTTTGACGCAGCGCCTCGTTCCCACAGGGAACTAGGGTTACATACGTAACCTAGAGACGTTCATTTAGGGTAACATGGATTCTAACATTTACTGGGACATTTTGAAGCAGAGCATGATGAAAACACACCACTAAGATAAAAACTGCCTTGCTGAGTAAGCTGAAGGTGAAGGTGATAAAGTGGCCAAGTATGTCTCCAGAGCTGAACCCTATTGAGAACCTGTTGGGATCCTCAAGCGGAAGGTGAAGAAGCTCCATGTGTCTAAAATCCAGCAGCTCTGTGACGTCATTATGGAGGAGTGGAAGAGGATCCCAGCAACAACCTGTGCAGCTCTGGTCAATTCCATACCCAGGAGGATTAAAGTAGTGCTGGATAACAATGTGCTCACACACAATATTCACACTTTGAACACATGTTCACTGAGGGTGTACTCACTTTTGTTAGCAGTTATTTAGACAATAATCAGTAAATCTGTACTGCTACAGAAGCTGCACATTGACTCTAAAATATATCCAAGTTTCCAGTATTGAGCCAAACTGACAAGATTAGGGAAAGATTTTTAAACCATATTCAGCGTAATTGTCACTTACAATGGTAGCTAACATGCTAACATCAGATAACCTGACAGGATTTGAGTAAATTGTTCATAAATCATATTTATAGTAGAATTCATGGATGCTCATAAACCACACCGATAATAACAACAAGCTTCTTTTAATGACGGTAAGGAAGCTAATCTGAAATTTCTGTGAGGATTTTTTAAAATAAAATATTCATAAATGCTAAAAATGTATACTCATTAGAATAGCTAGCTTGCTAAAAGTAACTAACTTGACATGATTTCTAATATAGGGATATACACTTATGTTGATTGCTAGCTTGGTGCTATGTTGCAGCTAACCTGACATGATTTCTACAAAGGAGTTAAAGTCATATTCATAAATTCTTTTAAGTATTGATCGCTAGCTTGCAAACATCAGCTGACCTGACAGGATTTGTATTTTTATGTATGTTTATAAAGGTTTCTGAAATTTATGACATGTACAACATAATAACATAATATTTCACATAATATTTATGAGCCATATTAATAAATGCTCAATCTCAAATTATTTCTGTGTGTGTGTGTGTGTGTGTGTGTGTGTGTGTGTGTGTGTGTGTGGCTTCTAAGCTTCTACAAGAGAAGACATATGTTAAAGAAGTAGACTTGTGGGCCATGGGTGTGATTTCATTTATTTTGTAAGTAAAAATATAAATAAAATATTGTATTTCAGATGATATGTGATATAAATTTATTAGAGATAAACTGAGTATAAATACATAGTTGATTTTAATGTCAGTAATACAGTATACAGACAAAAGTATGTGGACACCTGACCATAAGACATGGTCCTTCCTTCCACATTTAGTCCCCATTTGCTGTTATAATAACCTTAGAAAAGATGTTAGATCTAGATTTTGGAGTGTGTTTGTGGAGATTTGTGGAGATTCCTTCAGCTACAAGGGTGTTAGTAAACCAAGGAGGCCTGGGATACAGGAACATTGTCATGCTGAAACAGGTTTGGGTTTCATAGTTCATATCAAGTGAAAATTGCTACTGCATTGAAAATACGTCCTACACAATTGTGTTACTTTGTGGTAACAGTTTGGGTGGAAAAGGAAAAACACAATTGGCTCGAAAATCAGGTGTTCCGATACTTTTGGAAACATAGTACATCCATAATATCCATATAACTTCAGATCTAGATTAGATTAAGATTATGTCAGGGTCATAAACATCCATCATCTATGTCTCTTCATAGAAGAGTATTGGAACTTACAAACACACCTCTGTACACAAAGCATGACCTATAAATAAAGACGGTTTCCTCATGTAGGATTGAAAGAACTTGACTGCCCAGGCCTCCTCAACAAGCATCAATTCCTGACCTTACTAGTGATCTTGTGGCCAAACGAACACACATCCTTACAGCCACGCCTCAAAATCTTGTGGATCGCCTTCCCAGAAGAGTGGAGGTTGTTATGACAGGAAAGAAAGGGCTGTAGTTTTGGACATTGACGTACTGCAATGGTGTATGATGTATCTTGTATCTCTCCAGGCTGTGTGGTATCCTCCATTGTACGATGATAGCGACACCGAACTCTACAAACAGATCATAGAAGCAAAGGTTGAGTTCGACTCGCCGTATTGGGACGACATCTCAGATTCAGGTACATGCAAAACACAGACTTATTTATAAACCTAATTACACTTTATAGCAAAAGTATTGGGACACCTGAGTTTTCCAGCCATATGTGATTCTTCTCCAATTAGCACAAAGTTTGAGGCACACAATTTTATAGGATGTCTTTGGATTCGGTAGTAAGAGACCCAGACCTATTCAAGCTAGCAATGCCCCTGTGCACAAAGCCAGATCCATGAGGATCTGACCTCCTGTTATAGAGCACAAAAACCTATTGAACACCTTTTAAAATGAATGTGAATGTGCACCCCATGCCTCCTCACCTCACCTTCATCAGTACCTGACTTCACTTACTTGCTGAATGAGCACAAAACTCCAAAATGTAGTAAATCTTCCCAGGAGAGTGGAGGTTATAATTACAGCAAATAAGGAATAAATGTGGAATAGGATATCCGAAAAGAAGCACATATCAATCTTATAATCAGTTGTCCACAAACTTTTGTCTATATAGTGCATGTCATGGTAAGTGTATACATTTTTACATATTTACATTTTAAGAACTGATTTAGACATGTAGGTTTATGCTAAACTGGATTCCATATGCTTTTTAATGATTATAATCTGCTATTTATGTATCTATCCAGTCTTTTAACACGCTACAATCCGCCACGCTCCCTAAGATCTCAAAACTCTGGGCTTCTAGTAGTTCCTAGAATAGCAAAGTCCACTAAAGGTGGTAGAGCATTTTCACATTTAGCTCCTAAACTCTGGAACAGTCTTCCTGACAGTGTTCGGGGCTCAGACACACTCACCCAGTTTAAGTGTAGATTAAAAACATATCTTTTTAGCAAAGCCTACACATAACACACATCACATCATAACCTTGTGCTCCAGAACATCTGATCACATGCACATTATCAACTTGTGCTGTTAATATCATGAACAGCAGCTACGCTAATTCCTCTCCACTGCTTCTCTTTCTCTCCCCATCCCGAGACACCCTGAGGTTTGGCCAGCTCCAGTCACTTCCCACCATCTTGATGATTACGGACCTTTGAAGAAGTAGATGCCGAACTCACAAACATCCCGAACCATCTAGAGACGTACCAGTGCCATTTGGATCCCGCTACATGTGTGGAGTTTGACATTGGACCTCCTGAAGTGTTTAAAGGCTCTGGCATGGAGAAGCTGATGCTGGATCTGTGATGATCACAAATGTTGAGCTTATAAAACTCGGAGCTACTAACCATATAGACTGTATGAGACTGTAGAAAGAACATCACTTATAATCTTATACTCCAGTAATCATGTTAGTTCTCACTCTCCAGTGTTCTGTATTGTTGAAAGATTTATGATCAAACTCTTGATGTCACCCAGATGAGGATGGGTTCCCCTTTTGAGTCTGGTTCCTCTCAAGGTTTCTTCCTCATAACATCTAAGGGAGTTTTTCCTTGCCACAGTCGCCACGGCTTGCTCATCAGGGACAAATTCACACCATTCACCTTCACTGTTGATTTGTGTAAAGCTGCTTTGAGACAATGTCTGTTGTGAAAAGCGCTATACAAATAAACCTGACTTGACTTGACTTGACTATTTGTAGCCTTTTTTGAAAAAAACCCTGATTGAAACTCTGCATGTTAAGACCTTAAAATTGTGATATTTATTCAGGGAAAAAGGAAAACGTCTCATAGCAACTTATTACTAAAATCCTAATGTTTTTATTTTAGTAATACGCTTGTGATGGTGAAGAAAACTGCGGAATTCATTGGAATTCTTCATACGGGTTATTTAATACGGGATTTTACTTTCCCAACTTTCCAGCAACGAATATAATATGGGCAAAAATGATTACTCCATAGAGAAATAAAGTTAATGGGATTTTCTTAATAAATAAATAAATCAACAAATAAACAAACAAACCAACAAATTAATAAATATTCACATGCACATTCTGAAGGAACAGACAGAGAGAGAGAGAGAGAGAGAGAGAGAGAGAAAGACATGGTGTGTTCTTTACATAAGAATAGGTAACTGAAGATGTTTACATAGAGCTTTAAACAGGCTTTAACGACCCCTGTAATTAGCACTAGCGTGTTTTCTAAAAATAGAGAGTTTGCCCAGTAAACATGGGGTCACTGAGTTCGGATTCTGGAGTATGAATTCCAGAACCCAGATATCTGGACCACTGATCTGAAATATATAGATGAGTCTAATTGCCAGTGACGCTGCTTTTTTTTTTTCAGCATTTTTCATAAAGCGATCCTGATGAAGCCACGCAGGCCGACAATGAACAGAGTCGGTCTTTGTTTGTATTAGCTCTGTTGCAACCGAATTAAAACCGGAGCTCGGGTATGCGTGGAATCTCGATCAGGGAATAGGGAGATAAGACGAATCGCAGCATGTTCCCTGCTCGAGAATGGCAATCATCTCCAGGACAAAACGTCCGTACCACGAACATACAAATAACGAGCATCACCTCCTAGCACAGCGACAGACTGAGATTTGCCTAACACAAAAAACAAACCGGAATGGTAAATTGCTGCACGGTAATGAAGGAGAGAACCGGGGCCAAGCTTGGATCCAGCACATTCTCCTTCACTTTTGAGATGGACATCTGGTTTTCCTCTACTTAATAATAATAATGAATAATAATAATAATAATAATAATATATTTAATTTATATAGCGCTTTTCTCAAGCTCAAGGACGCTTTACAAGGTACAATATTTCAAGACAGATGAAATATAGTGAACATACATATACATATTCGTCGGACATTTGCCCAGGACGAAGGATCACATGCAGCTGCATGAGATAATAACAGAAGACAACACAAACACAAAAACAGTACAAGAGATAGAACTCTACACTGTTAAAAATCTTTCCGTTAAAAAACAGTAATGCTGAGCTCATAAAACTAGGAGCTTCTAACCATAAAGACTGTATAAGACTGCAGAAAGAACATTACTTATAATCTTATACTCCAGTGCTCATGTTAGTTCCCCCTCTCCAGTGTTCTGTATTGTTGATTTATGATCAAACTCTTGATGTCACCCAAATGAGGATGAGGTTCCCCTTTTGAGTCTGGTTCCTCTCAAGGTTTCTTCCTCATAACATCTAAGGGAGTTTTTCCTTGCCACAGTCGCCACGGCTGCTCATCAGGGATAAATACACACTATTCACCTTAACTGTTGATTTGTGTAAAGCTGCTTTGAGACAATGTCTGTTGTGAAAAGTGCTATACAAATAAACTTGACTTGACTTGACTTAAAGAACTGGCAGCACGGTTGCCAGCAACTTACTGTAAAATTACCAGTGTCTTAGTGTTGGTGAAATTTACAGTTGGCTACTGTTTTTGCAAATACAACATAACACTGTTTATACATTAAAGTATATTTCTGAAAATATATTTAGCAGTTTTTTAAACCTTGTGATTTAAGAAACTGCCCCAGTTTAACTACAAAACACCACATTATTACCATGTATACATGTACTCTTTACCAGAAGTAAATCAGCTTTAGAGAGTTGTTTCAAAACATCTCTTCTTTAATAAACTGTCTTAGAATAAATCCTAAATAACATTAAAGAAAATAACACAGATTCTTATTTACAGAACATTTGTATAAAATAAAAACAATGGTCAACCAAAAGCCCAAAGCTTATTACATGCATGGAAATACATCTAAATGTAAAAAAAAAACATTTACTTTGGTAAGAAAGACAAAGTGAATGACAGAAAACACCCAAGTATATACAGTATTTTTGAGTGAATATGCATGTGTGTGATGTGTGTGTTGTGAGTGTGTGTATGCGATGTTTGTGTGTGTCTGTGGTGTGTATTACTTTTATGAAGTCCCACTTAAAATCTATACATTTTTTAAGTAGACTGGAGACACATCCGCTTTGTTACTCCTACAGCCTTGTGCTCTTTTCCGGATTTATTCCGATTAACCGCCTGAAAAACAAATGTGTGTTTAGAACTAGTGGAGGGGAAATGATTACTCACAGAGAACATATAGCAAAGTATATTCTTGTATAAAGCAGTTTTCATTTCGGAAAGAAAACAAGCAACAGCACGCAGATCTTTTGAGCAAAAAAGTAAAACACAATAACACCGGTAATTAGGGTTTTTTTTCTAACGCTGGAGGCTTTACGAATTTCAGAAAAGCAGCGAAAAACACCAGTCATTTTAGTGTGAAACAAAGACAATGTGATTTCAGTGCAATGGAGTTTGAAAAATTAACTTTACAGAAGGATTATCACATATTTTGCTGAATGAAATTCACCCGGTAATTGAGAATAATGCAACCCGAGTCTGAAATCCAGCTGCACAACACAGTGATGCATTTGGCGTATTAATCACTGAAAATGAGCAAATAGAAGATCGATTAACCTCCAATATCCACCGTACATGTTAGCTGCCATAGCAAATGTACTGAATTTTGTCGCGCAAATAAACCGGAACTCACAACTGTTAGTGTTATGAAGACGGATAAAAGTCCCCGCGTGCTCACTGCAGTATACAAAAATACTGTATAGTAATGTTTTATTTTCTCTGAGAAATAAATACAGCAAAATGACGTTATATTGTGTCTACATCATTTTACAACAACAATAAAACAGTAATGTACTGCTTTTGAACATAACATTATTATCCTGTTGAAATTCTGCCGTAAATTAACAGCAATTTCTAACAGTGCAGGTAAGTGTGGAGATAAAGCCATTTCCATTATCATGTATGCAGGTATTTAATATGCACTCGATGAAACTGGCTTTAATTTTTCCTTTGTGTGTGTGTGTGTGTGTAGGGAGGGATATACCCTTCCAGCTCTTTGATTTTTATTCTGCCAGTGGAATGACCCTGTTGTGGCAGGCATTCTGGGAATGCATTGTTGTCTACAACCAGCACTTTATCAAAATTGATCAAGAGGTCTGATAGAAAACAAGCAAACTCTTAAAGAAAAGCAGGGTCCTGGGGGTCTGTACACGGTTACCAGAGCGAGTTTTCTATGTATGTCTGAAAGTACAATTTTAAGAACGAGCACTTCAAATGATTTAAAACTGAATCCTAATCTCTGACTAACATTAAGAGAGGCACTATAAACAGTAGCTACACCTCCCCCACGACCAGTCTGACGCGGCTCATGCTTATAAACATATCCGGACGGTGTCGACTCGTTTAGACCCATATAATCACCTGGTTTAATCCAGGTCTCAGTGAGACAGAGTGCTAAGAGATTATTCTCTGTGATCATCTCATTTACAATCAGTGCTTTGGGTGCAAGTAAACTGATGTATTAAAGATCAAACGTTAGAACTTCGTTATGTTTGCTTATCTGGCATTTTTCAGTTTTAACTGTAATAAGATTATTTCTGGATCTTGTGTATTTAATTCTTGGTTTTGCTTCACGAGGAATAGAGATGGTTTCTATAAACTGGACTGTGTGTGAACTTGTAACTATTTGGTCTGTTGTATTCGTGTTCTCATAGTTAAAGATTTCCTGATGTCTTACCAGTCAGATGGTGTGAAGTATCCTAGAGATGTTATCTGATAGCACTGCTGCTCCAACTCTGCTGGGGTGCAGGCCATCAGGGCGGAAGAACCTAGGACGCTCCCAGAAACAGTTCCAGTTATTAATAAAGAGAAGTTTGTGCTCTCGACACCATGACTGTAACCATTCATTTAGTGCAAGGAGTCTACTAAACTTCTCAGCCCCTCGCTGGTAAGTGGGAAGAGGTCCTGACACTATGATCCTTGTTGTGGGTGCGTACCGTCTCCACCAGGATCCTGAAATCCCTCTTTAAGAGCTTCGTTTGCCTCAGCCCGCTCCAAAGTTCTCGTTCAGGATTGCGGGTACCTGCGCAGCGACATCGAGAACACGAGCACCAGGAAAACAGCGAGTGTGCACCTTACCTTGCCGGACGATGGAATCTCCGAGAATCACAGTGTCGTGTTCTGTCTCGCGGAGAGGGGCGAAGCGGTTCTCGGTCGAGATCTCGAAGGCCGGTGGTGGCGGGGGAGACGTCTTTGACCGGGGCTTGGCCTGTCTCTTCCGCCGCTGCCGCATCCAGGGTCCGTGGTGCACCGGTGCCGGAGTGATTAATACCTGGGCGGGCCGCGTTGTAGGTGCGCTGGGCCTGGGCAGAGAAACACGCAGAGTTGAGGTGCTGGGAGCCTTAGGTTCCACCCAGGAGTTTACCTGGGACGAGTGCGCGTCCGCCCAGGATGTTTTCAGCGCAGCTTTCCGCTCTTGCAGCTGGGCATGCTTTGCATGCAGCTCGCGAATCTGTTTCTCCAAAGCCTCCATTTCCAACTCCACTGTTTGCAACTCGAACGAGTCCTCACCTGTGCTCGAATGCAGACACACAACCGGCATAGTGCTCATAATCGCGAACAGAGTGAATATACAGAGATATGATAAAGTGAGAGGCAATGAATATAGTCAACACTAGTGATAGTCGAGTTAACTGACTACAGGCACAAGTCAGGAAGACAAAAACAATTAAGGATTAATAAAAGAGAGAGAGAGAGAAAAAAAAAGGATAGATAGATAGTAAAGTTTGTTTGAAGAGAAATACAAACACGGAACTCGCGGCAAACAAGTCAAACACAGGAAGCTACGCTACGCTACGCTAACCCTATAGTAAACACTTTATAGTGAGAACCCTATAGTAAAAGTTCTATAGTGAGAACTCTATAGTGAGACCCCTATGCTGAGAACTCTATAGTGAAAACTCTATAGTGAGAACTGTGAGAACTCTAAAGTGAGAAATTTATAGTGAGAATTATAAGAAATGTATAGTAAGAACTTTACAGTGAGAACTCCATAGTGGGAACTCTTTAGTGAGAACTGTACATTGGGAACTTTATATGAACACTGTACAGTAAGAACTCTAGTGGAAACTGTATAGTGAGAACAGTATAGTAATAACTTTACAGTGAGAACTCTTTAGTGAGAACTGTACATTGAGAACTTTGTATGAGAACTGTATAGTGAGAACTCTATATTAAGAGTTCTATATTATATTCAGAGACAAAAAGAAAAGCCGAGACGCACGAGTGTTGCCATGGAGTTAGTTGGTTTATTGCCAGTTGTTGCTCTGATATGGGTGAGTGGATCTTCAGCACACAGTCACAGTGTTGTAAAGCATGAAGCCCTTCAAACATTAACATCATCAGTGATCAAATCCTGCACAAGCAATGACTTTAGTTACAGCACGAGTCGTTATGTTTATTACTACTTCAGCTTACGAATGGAAGACTGTGGGTACGGCTCACGGCATGTCACCAAGCACAACGATGAAAGAGTTCATCACTACTTTTACTACGTTAGTAAGAGAACCTTCGAAACAGTAACTCCACCCAAAGCTTTAGCGTTTCGCTCCACCAACAATATAACGTGCTGTAATATATTATCAAAAGATAAGAACTTTCTCGAGTTAGAACTGGATTCGAAACTCTGAAGCCAAAAGTTTATGGTATTCTATTGAAGAGTTCACTATTCCGAACAAAGATAATCACTGCTGATCCGCTAGAATTTATTTACTTAAAAACATGTTAATTCTGGTTAATTAAACTGGTAAAACACTTAAAATCAAACACTGAATTGAAAGATTTTGATTACAGATTTACATTTTACAGCTTTTCATTTCTAAAAGAGTAAAAGTCAGTCGTTTAGAAATATAGAGGAATTCAGATACAGACGTTTTATTATTCATTTATTAATTAATTAATCGGCGTATTCAAATACAGTAAAAACGTTCTGATTGAAAAGAAAAATCAGATTCTTTTTTAGATTTTTCTAAAACGCTCTCGATGAAGACACAACATTAACCCGGAACAAACAACAGTTCGATTGCAGTGAGCGAGTCTTTGGGACGAAGCTACTGTCCAGAACACGTTTTTTTATTTTTTTATGTAGGTTTTTTTTTCTTTACTTTTCCACGTACAATGACTAAACAACATTTTATTTTAAATTTTAAATTTACATTTTATCAGCTGACCATCCCAGGGTGCTGTGGAATGAAGTGGAAATCAGGGAAAGGGGAGGAACTCTCCAGACGCTCAATTCAGTCGTGTTTGGTCCCTGGGTGGTCAGCAGAAAATACTGAAATCTAACACATAAAGCACACACACACACACACACTCGCGCACACACACATTCACACACACACACACACACACACACACACACACACTCGTGCACACACACACACACACACTCGAGCTCGACACATAACAGACAACGCATATAATTGTGCTGTCTCAGTGTTTCTCAAAAACAACACTGAATCATATCATCAATATCATCAACCCTTTCCACAGTCACATCTTTATCACAAACTCATCCTGCAGCAAACTTAGAAAATATACCTCACAGATATATATATATATAGTAATGTCAAGTTTGCAGTTGAATTCAAGTTAATAGTTATCATTTCACTTGTGAGGTGATCTGTGGTCTTGTCCATTTGTGTCCAAATGACTATGCCCTTGCTTTTTGTCGATCGAGCAAAACATACTGGGCCGGGTTTTCCAAAGCCCTCTTAGCTTAAGTCAGTGATTGACAATAACCACAGCCCTTGGACATTGGACACGTAAACACAGCTGAATAACTAAAAAGAACAAAATACTTTTTATTGGCTATCAATAACCTGATGACCCGAATAAATCTCATTTGCATGAAGTCAGCTTAGTCTGAGAGCAAATTTATTAATAGTGTGGATTAAAGTACACCACTGCCAATAAACGTACCTTTTCTTCCCTTCTTCACATATGGCCCCTCCTGACTCAAGGACTGGGAGGTGGAAGATGGAGCAGTTGGAGAACAAGACTGTGGAAGGGAGAGATCTGTGGTGATAAACGATGGAGGAGAGACAGTGGTGGCAGAAGGTGGCAGTGAACCGATTAAGGTTTTTGTCCTTTTCCTCCTCTGTTGCAAAGACCTAGAACATGGAAGTGAAGGTGGAGGAGAGTGTGAAGTTAGAACAGCTGAGGAAGTAGTAGAGGAGCTAGGAGAGAGTGAATTTGGAGAACATGGGGAAGAGAGAGAAACAAGGTTGAGTGTATATAGAGTCTCGGTCTTTTTTGTAAGGCTTTCCGGCTGCGCCACTGTGAGGCTCTCCGACTGCTCCACCGTGAGGCTCTCCGACTGCTCCACGGTGAGGCTCACCGGCTGCTCCACCGTGAGGCTCTCCGACTGCTCCACGGTGAGGCTCACCGGCTGCTCCACCGTAAGGCTCTCCGACTGCTCCACCGTGATGCTCTCCGACTGCTCCACCGTGAGGCTCTCCAACTGCTCCACCGTGAGGCTCTCCGACTGCTTCACTGTGAGGGTCTCCGACTGCTCCACCGTGAGGCTCTCCGACTCCAAAATGGCACTGTTGCACTGCTCCTGACTGGGGCTTTTGTGCTGCTTTGCTATGGGGATGTCATTGTCCAGCTGCTGTGCTGTAGAGGTTGCTTTAATACAAGTTTACATTAATTTTATATCTGTACATATTAACAAACAAAAAAACAAATTTTAAATACTAATTATTATTTCTGAACAAAAATCTTGCTCCTACCCTTAGTCAAGATAAATTCATATGCTGTCCTCATCTTATTTAAAAAATTTCTTGTGACAGGAGTGGGGAGCAGATGGGTGATTGTCTGCAACCCACCTATTTGAATTCTTTTTATCTTGTTTGCCAATAAATAAAATAGGCTTGTAACCCACTGCCTCAAGTTTCCGCACCTGAAATGATTAAAAGCAGTTAAGCATTACACATACACATTAGTTAAACCCACTGCATTATCAAGTGCATTCATTCTGTATAAAGCAATTTTATTTTAAGGTCATTCAATGGAGTGCAATGCAAAAAAAAGGGCCTTAATCAGTTTCAAAAAGTTTATTATTTGAGAAAAAGTCAAAATTTTTACCATTGCCAACATGACTGATTCATTATTTGACAGAGAACACAACTTATTGTTTGTCTTTAACACAACTTAAACATAAAGATAAGTTTTATTTCATAACAAAGAAGACTAAGTTAAATGGGTTTATGAACAGGACATCATACTGGTACTAGTCTATAATATTCACTATATGACAAACATAGACACTTTAAATAACAAGTGAAAAACTAGCATTTTTACTTACCGCAATACGGGCAGAATCAATTATACGCCCAGCATTTCTGCTTTTCATGACAGACTGATGGACAGGGCCTGAATTTTGGCCTAGTCATAATCTGACAAGAAATATACAGAAATATACACAGAAATATACAGAAAGATAGACAGATATAACATCTACAGATGTAAACAGTGAGAGAGAGAGAGAGAGAGAGAGAGAGAGAGAGAGAGAGAGAGCAGGTTAACAAGACAGACGTGGCTCTTAAAAGTGCCTTTTGCTAGTGTGTGTGTGTGTGTGTGTGTGTTGTAAGGGGATTAAAATAAAAGAGGAATGTTCGAAGCTAGCAAATCTAAAAGACCTGATAAGAGAAAAAAAAAGATTTAGAATTCAGAATAGAAAACCTTACATTTTTACCAATATTTTCTTCATCAGTGTTGGCAGATGACCTACACCCTAACCCTAGATGACCTACACCAGGGGTCACCAACCTTTTTGAAACTGAGAGCTGCTTCTTGGGTACCGATTAATGTGAAGTGCTACCAGTTTAATACACACAGTTTTCAGTTTGATCTGAAATAACAAATTTGCTCAATTTACCATATATTATGTTATTATTAAAAATTAATGATATTCATCTATGTGAAGACACTGATCATGTTAATGATTTCTCACAATAATTATCAACAATGATTTAACAAAGTAGGAAACAGTTATTTTTTAGAAAAGCGGGCGACTCATGTGGCACCATGTTGGTGACCCTGAACACCTAACCTAACCTAGATGACTAACCTAACCTTCTTTAGACAAGAACGCTTAATTTGCTTTATTATATTGTAAATATGTGATGCTCCACAGTATTGTTGGTTTTTATAATTAATTAATTGTTGACATTAATTTGTATTGTTATTGCTAAGAATGGTGTATTTACTAGAGTTTTTTGTGTGGATTTGTGAACAATTACTGGAAAACACACCTATCTGGCAACCCTGTTCCTCATCTATACATTTATAAATGGCTAAAGTATTAAAGTGCTACTGTCATTTTGGTAACTTAAAACACACAATTTCCAAATATCATACAATCTCCTCTATTTCTTTGCATGATTAAATGTGGAAAAACAAATAAACAAACTTGAATGTAATTAGCTATCTTAGCCTGCTACTACACATTTGGTGCAGCAAGTTATATTTTTATAATGTCTGCTGTGATTTACTGCATCACAAAACTGCTTCCTTTCACTTCTACAGCTTCTAAACACAACTTCTTCATCTGATTGAAGTTTTTGTTCAGTAAATTGTAGGGATTGTTCCCAGTTATATTAATGAACTGTTCTACTTACCGAGTGGAAAATCGCAGTGAAGCATGGGATCCTCATACAATGACGTCAGCACCACTGATGAATTTATTAATACATAAATAAATAAATAAATCCTTATAAATAAATAAATAAATAAATAAATAAATAAATAAACGTGGTGAGGGAAGACATGCAAGTAGTTGGTGAGAAAGAGGCAGTTTTAGAGATAGAAAATGTGGGAAAAAGAAACCATGACCTGGATTGAGTAGCCCTGCCATAATTAATTTATAGCAAGCTATTGTTTTTAATTCTTATTTATCGTAGTCCCGATCCCGTTCATAACACAAAACGGACTGCAGTCTGGTTCCCCAACACGTCAAAATTCAATGCTGCAGGTTTCTGTTCAGAGATCTACAGAAGTCTATGAGAATCCCTGCACATTGAAAAACGACGCTAAAGGGATACCCAGTGCGTCAAAATGTGACTCCAGGGGATCCTGCCCAAGCGTCCATATGTGACGAGTTGGGAGTGAGGACGTGTTGCACTCACCCATATCAGAGCAACAACTGGCAATAAACCAACTAACTCCATGGCAACACTCGTGCGTCTCTGCTTTTCTTTTTGTCTCCGAATATAATATAGAACTCTTAATATAGAGTTCTCACTATACAGTTCTCATATAAAGTTCTCACTAAAGAGTTCTCACTATAGAGTTCTCACTATACAGTTCTCATATAAAGTTCTCACTACAGAGTTCTCACTGTAAAGTTATTACTATACTGTTCTCACTATACAGTTTCCACTAGAGTTCTTACTGTACAGTTCTTATATAAAGTTCTCACTAAGAGTTCTCACCATAATATTTCCACCATAGAGTTCTCACTATAGAGTTCTCACTATACAGTTCTCACTACAGAGTTCTCACTACAGAGTTCTCACTATAGGGTTCTCACTATAAAGTTCTCACTATAGGGTTCTCACTACAGAGTTCTCACTATAGGGTTCCTACTAGAGAATTATTACATTTCTCACTATAGAGTTTAAAAAATGCAGTTCTCACTATAGAGATCTTACTATAAAGTTCTCACTACACCGTTCTTAATACAGAGTTACTCTCTGTCTCTCTGTAGAGTTCTCTCTATACATTCTCTATCAATATAAAGATCTTACAATAACGGTGTATTATGTATTTATTGACACCACACAGCATTTTATTTTGGAACGTTCCAATCCACAACCCAAGCTGACATCACTAATACCTCAAACAGGTTGAGATTTTCTCTCCTACGCTGTGTGGAATAATTTAATAATAATAATAATCATTTAAACTGGATTGATAATTATTACTAAATAAACGTACGTTGGGAAGATCGGAAGCTGCAATTCAGACCTTCTGTAAAATCCTGTGTAAAAATATTTTTGTTTTCATCATTTGACTCGGTGTGAGCCATTGGAGGTGGGCTGTAGAGGTTTTGCAGGGCGTTCACTCTGCAAAGTGCTCACTCTACTAGGAATTACTGGGGAGGCAAAGAGGAAGGCGATTAGAACCGCAACTGAAGCCGCAGAGAAAGCCACTAGATGGCTTTGGATTAAGAGGGCAGAACCGTGGGCAATTGCTACTGGGACACAGGCCGGAGTCTGATCAACCCCGGCTGGGTCACCTGGACGAGGGTGTCTGATGTTGAAAGACCCGAAACACCCAATGAACCCAGCATACATCA
Organism: Silurus meridionalis; assembly: GCF_014805685.1. Lineage (NCBI taxonomy): Eukaryota > Metazoa > Chordata > Actinopteri > Siluriformes > Siluridae > Silurus > Silurus meridionalis. The sequence continues at coordinate 27,375,606 of NC_060900.1, forward strand.
CTGATGACGTGTCCCAGTGCATCTGCATGATGTATTTTGTATTAAATATATAAATATTTTAAAATCTACACTGTTAAAAAAAATCTGTAAAAAAAACGGTAAAAAGACTGGCAGCAGGGCTTCCAGAGATAATCCGTTAAATTACAGAAATTACCATTTCACTAAATTACTAGCAAAAAAACTGTAAAAATACAGAATAGACTTAATGGTCAAAAGTACTCAAATTACAGAATATTACTGTTGATAAATATTTTTTTTAACTATAGAAAAACAGATAAATTATGTCAAATAACAGAAAAACAACCAACTGTCAGGTTAATCACCATCAATTTAAGGATTTAATTTGTTATTTTATAAAACTGATCTGTCCATTTACATTAATTTATTGTAAAAGTATAGTTTTCCTCATGTACAATAACGATGAAATAAATCCAGAAAGCACATATTTGAAAAAGGTTTGTAGATTTAATCTCTGTAAATTAAAAGGCATTTACTGTATAAATACAGATATCATTAATTACAATAATCAAAAAATGTTGTATAAAAATATACTCAATTCATAATACACACACAAACGTCTGTAGATACGTCTTAATAGTTCATTTTCCACACATATTACAGTTGAACATGTTTGGACAGTAGAGCAATGAGCTCCACTGTATATTCCGTACTTATAAAAGGAACCTGCACATTCACAGTATTAATAATTGAACAGAAGCACTGTATGTCAAGTTAAATGAACAATCCAATTATAGAAAATAAGTTAGAGCATGCAAAAAATACCTACATTACATGGCAATTGCTGTATACCTTTATACATTTACAATGAGATTTTATCCAAAGCAACATACCAAATCCAAGTTAGTCTGACACAGTAGACACAGCAGTTTATATAAAAAATAAAAAAAAGTGATGTGCACTCTTCAGCTTGTTGAAGATCAGTCTCAGTGCCATAGGCTGGATTAGCTGCAGAGGCTTGGTAGTAGATGCTGGAAAGTCTGCTAAGAGAGCAATACAACAGTCCAGTTTGAAGAGAACAAGAGCTTGGACAGGAAGTTCTGTAGCATGGCCCAAAACAAAGAGTCTGATCTTCATAATGTTTTACAGGGCAAATCTGCAGGATCGGGCCGGTGCAATTTATATATGCGTCAACAATAACACCAAGTTAGATCAGCTGAAAACATGAGCAGTTCTGTCTTGGCAGGGTTGAGTTGATGATCATTCAACATACAGCAAAATATTTCTGTCCAGGAGGCAAAGATGAGAGCAGCAACTGTCGGGACATCCAGCTGAAATGAGAGAGAGAGAGAGAGAGAGAGAGAGAGAGAGAGAGAGAGAGAGAAATAAGTTATTTCAATAGCGGTAATATGAAAAGCCATGTTTCTAAATGACAGACCCATTGTCATGACTCACAAATGTTTTGGAATCCCGCGCAGAACCTGCAAAAATGTGAATAATTTTAACAAAAGAGGGATCATACAATATGCATGTTATTTTATATTTAGTACTGGTCCCTGGTGGTCTAGTGGTTAGGATGCGGCACTCTCAACGCTGCGGGCCGGGTTCGATCCCCGGTCAGGGATCCGACCCCAGCCACTCTTAGTGCCGGTCCCAAGCCCGGATAAATGGGGAGGGTTGCATTAGGAAGGGGATCCAGCGTAAAAACATGTGCCGAATCAAACATGCAGATGGTCCGCTGTAGCGCCCCCTAATGGGAGAAGCCGAATAAAAGTTTTTTTTATTGTCCTGACTAAGATATTTGACATCAACGATGTTTCCATACGGTCCACAAGTCAAAACATGTCTAAAATGATTAAAATAACTACCTTTATGAACCTAAATGGTTTATAAAAGGTCTGAATGGTTATATAGATGATCTACGATTGTTCTTTTGTTTTGTGACGGTTGTTCACGAGTCCCTTTTCTGTTGTGAATAGTTCAACTTGAGCACTTTTTTTCAGAAAAATCCTACAAGTAGCCGACCGCAGTGTCTTCAGTTTTCCAGCATCTTTTGCATATTTGAACCCTTTCCAGCAGTGACTGATTTTGAGATCCATCTTTTCACACAGAGAAGAACTGAGGAACTCAAACACAACTATTTAAAAAGGTGCCAACATTTACATTTAATGCTCCAGAAGGAAACAATGCATTAAGAGCTGGGGGTGAAAACTTTTGAATTTGAAGATCGAGGTAAATTGTTCTTAATTTGCCTTCCAGGAAATATGCAAGTCTTCTGTTCTGAAGGGCAGTACTAAATGGAAAAGACAAATAAAACAAGAAAACTCTTAACATCATGTTTCATTGCTTGTAATTCATCATGTTTCTTTCTGTAGCATCAGTGAATGTTTGCACCTTTTTTACAGTTGCGTTTGAGTCACTTAATTGTCCTCAGTGTGAAAAGATTGATCTTAAAATCATACAGTCACTGCTGGAAAGTGTTTAAAATATGCAAAAGTTGCTGGAAATTTGTTTCTGAAGAACAGCCCTACTCTAAGCCCTCACCCTCATGACCTATGCAGAAAGATTAAACTACTACTACAAATAATAACAACAAAAAAGTGGATTTGTGCTACACACCTTTGGCATGCTTTTCTGCTGTAGAGCTCCACAGTTTCTCCACACGACCTAAAACCAAGAACAATATTTATGACTTTGTATTGCAGTCACACATTACATACATATGTTCCACTGAGACAATGATCCAAAAGATCAGCTGGAAAGGTTCACGTACATTTATAGAACTTACTGTGACTTAGCTGCTTCATTGTAGAACACAGGGTTGTTACTGTCTGGAACTGTCTAAGCTTCTAGCACATTTTCACAATCCACACGATTCAATATGTAATGACAGTTTACTTCTCCAGCCAAGATCTTCTTTCATTCAGTGTTTCACCCTGCAGCTGTCATCATGTGACTGTACAAAATACTGCACGTTTTCACTTCAAAACTACATTTAACAACAGAAATGCGCAGTCACTATGAAATGTGCTTCACATGTTTGAAACACGTCCCTCAGTCAGCTTGATGTCTTCTGTAGAATCCTCAGATTCTTGTAGTGAAAAAGCGTGTTATTATCTTAAACATTTCCCAGAGGAACAGCCTGAAACTCATTCAAACCGTTGTGGGCGGAGCTAATTCGGCGGCAATTTTGAATTTGTGTCAGTATGCGCACGCGCGGAGCCGAACCGAAATCATCATCTTAGTTTTCTTTAATGGCGGTTTGGGAACCAACTAGCAGGATGATCTGAGCAGCGTTGGTCTAGGAGACTAGGAGAACCCGTGCAAGGAATCCAAAAAGTGTTTTGTTGGTTGGCACTATTGATGTTTTTAAGTGCAGGTTAAAGGTTGCTTTTTTATTTTATTGTATTGCTTTTATTTTTATATTTGATGATTTTAAAGAAGCGAATTATTTTGAGTTCTTTACTGTTTAAAAATGTTAACGTGAGGTTTTTTAGTTAGAAAATATAAAAAATAGGAACTTTCCATACTGCCTTATTTTTAATAATAATAATAATAATAATAAAAACCAAGTTTGTAGTATTTCAGATTTGAGTTCTGTGTAATTTTTTAAACATTATATTGTATTATATTTAATTAGATTTTTAGATATTGTAAGAATTGTTACTGAAAAAATATAAACCACAAAAACCTAAATTATTAACTTTTTGTTTACTGGGACACGGGCAAATACCACATTTTAATGAATAATAATTTAGGGTGGAAAAACAGACATATATGTAGTTAGGACCTTTGGGAAAATAATAAAATGCCAAAGAATTGTTAATAGGAGCATTTATTTGCAAGACAAGCTTAAAAGAGTAGTAAAAGAAACACTGCATAATTTTACTGTATGTAAAAACACTATTATTTGACAATAACTTCGCTTTAACCTTCATATGATTAACTGTCTTCAATGGTAATAAAAACACTGACTTAATTATTTCAAGAATAATCTGTAAATATTAGATATCATTCTATGTAAAAATACAAATTACTCTGTGAAAATACAGCGAATTTCTTTAAAAAAAAAAAAAAAAGAAAATTTCTATAATATTGAAATACAATGAATTTTTGATCAATTTAATGATGGAATGTTAAAATACAGAAAATATATGTAAAACAACAGGCATTTTGTTGTAAGTTGAAAAAAAGGTACATTTCTATAAAAAAAATACACACATAAAAAAACTTTTTTTAACAGTGTAAAATACATCAGAATTAAATAAAATAAATCAAATGAATGCAATACATTTTTATTATATTGATTACATTTAGTGATCGATTTATTTGTCAAGAATCAAATGGATTAAATATCATTTTATAAATGGAAAAATTAAATAAAAGCATTTACATTTGTAAGAATTTTCTATTCAAATTTTATTCTCATGACCTTCTGATTAGAAGTCTAACCACTAATTCACTGCGTAATTTGACGTGTCTCTTCTCCTCGTCCAGTTTGTTGGAGTTGAAGGCTTCATCACTGGCATCCTGGATCTGCTCCCTTCACGTTATAGCAAACGTGAAATTATTGTGGGGTCCTGCTGCATCTTGTCTTTTATTATAGATCTCTCCATGGTTACACAGGTAAGTGTGGAGATAAAGCTTTCCATTATCATGTATGAGGTATTTAATATGCACTCGATGAAACTGGCTTTAATTTTTCCTGTGTGTGTGTGTGTGTGTGTGTGTGTGTGTGTGTGTAGGAAGGGATGTATGTCTTCCTACTTTTTGATTTTTACTCTGCCAGTGGAATGACCCTGTTGTGGCAGGCATTGTGTGTGTGTGTGTGTGTGTGTGTGTGTGTGTGTGTGTGTGTGTGTGTGTGTGCAGGTGCTGATAGGTTTATGGATGACATTGCCCGTATGATCAGTTACCGGCCTTTCCCTTGGATGAAGTGGTGCTGGTTGTTTTTTACTCCATGTGTTTGCATGGTGAGTGAATCTCTTTTCCTGCTGCTGAACTCACAGATAAAAGGTGTTCAATAGTGTTGTAGCTCTGTAGCAGGAGATCTTCCACTCCACCCCCAGTGAAAAGCAATGTGCTGGAACAGGTTTTGGTCTTGTGAAGGTAAAATTTCATGCTATCCAAAGACGTCCTACACATACGTCCTACACATCCATCCATCCATCCATCCCTCCCTCCCTCCCTCTCTCCCTCTCTCCCTCTCTGGGGAGAAGTTCAGTGATTAAAGTTTTGGACTTTTGGGATCCACGAGTTCAAATCCGAGCAACAGCAAAAATGGGCCCCTGAGCAAGGCCCTTAACCCAACAACTGCTTAAATGTATGAATGAAATAAATGTATGTCGCTCTGGATACGGGTGTCTGTATTCGTGCGAGTTGATATTTTGTGAAACTTCTTTACTCTTTTGTAGTTTTTAAAAATACTATAAAATCCTTTATAAGACACGATGACATCATAGGAGTTAAATCCTTGGTGTTCATCATTTGCTCAATCACGTTGTATCCGATAATAAGATGACCAAGCTCTCTGCCCCTCATTACCAACACAGGTATGACAAGTTCTTTTGTTTTCGATTCATTTGATGCCAAACCAAAAGTTACTTCCATCCATCCTGTAAAGGGAATGTCCTGTCCATTCGCTGCCACAAGGTGGAGTCCTCCAGGCGCATCAACTACCTCTGCAACGTTTCTCAATCTGATATTAGGTAAGTGTTCATTTTTCACAGCTCATCCACTATACACACTTGAGATCCTGTATCCCATAATGCATCAACAAGCTGGCCTTGGATGGAACACTGTACAAGACACTGCTTCCCAACAAAAGAAGTACAGGTGGGCTTGTATACTTCTAGTTTCCTTTTTGGCATTGCAGCATTTACATTTACATTAGAGTAATGATTGCATTGTTCTTTATGGTTTGTCCAGTGATTAGCTTGGCATGCTTTGGAGCAATTTAATGTCTGCTTACAGGCGGCACATTGTCGCAATATGAGGTCAGGATCCATGATGCCACAATGCGCACAGCTTTGTGGGGACTTTGTTATATGGCTGGTCACTCCCTGTCCCGCGGTGGTGACCCGTCCCGTTTAACGACTGGTCTCTGTACATTATTGGCACTCGTGCTCTGCAACCAGCCAAGAAACGGTCGCTGCTGCCACATCTATAGCAATGAGTGCAGTACACATCCAATCCACTTTGCTGACAGGCCAGACATTTCCTCACACGAGTTGAAGGAGGATGGTAACGTTGTGCAGGGAGCCACTGTTGCCGTTGGAACGCTCCCCTTCTCCTGTCGTAGGGCTGCAGATAACTTGGAGTCGGGTACAGAGACTGAGGTGGTTGCACGCCGGCTCGATCCCTCACATGGTTGGGACATTGTGTGGAAATGATCTGAGGCTATCGTATGGATTCTTTAATTTGCGACACCTCCACACTGAGATCCTTCAACAATGCCATGTCAGACCGCATTTCTTTTAACTCACTTAAAATGTCAGGTTCAAGTTTCTCTGTGTTTTTGTGACACTGTGTCTTGACTTTCTTTTCAACAGCAACTTCATTAGCCTGCACTGGATTCACTTTGATGTTCTTTTGGGACTGAAGCTTCTTCTTGTTTTGACGCTCCGTTTCATTTGCGCATGCAACATTGACCTTGTCTAAGAGAAGTTCATCACTCACATCAGTTCTTGTCAAGTAAGGTTGCAGGTCACTTCTAATACTTTCATTTTGCAGACCAGTCAGGACAGTGTGGAGAAACATGCTCTGAACCAGGATTGGGTCATATTTCAAACTGGATTCCGCTTCCTGAGATGCAAACAGGATCTTTTGCTTCAAATCAAGAGACAACGAACGAGGAAGCTTTGTGGGGTCTCCTTGCTATTCTGTACTTCTGAGGTGAGCTGCTTGTACAATTCAGTTGCCCCTTTTTCTTGATAATGTGCTCGTAGAATGCGTCTAAGAATGGGCAGGGTTAGGTTTGGTTTTCCTTCCGGTTAGCTACGCAGCTGCATGCCTGGTGCTATTGCTCTTATTACTGCATCCACAATTTCAAGCTCTGAAACCCCCTGCTCAGTCCATGCTCAGTTTGATGGGCCAAACTTGAAAAGGTTAGTTTGTCTTTTTGTCCATGCTCACCAATTTGTCCTGATATTTTAAACTCTCTGTTCCAGGGAAGCATGACTGGTCGAGATGGCACTGGATGCAGGTATGTGCTTGTGTCTTGCTGTATGTTTGAGCTTGGTAATGTGTTAGGGCTTTGTGGTATGTGTGTGTGTTGTAGTGTGTTAGTGTTTTGGTATCTGCGATTTGCTGCACCTTGTTTTTGCTGAATTAATTTTTGCAGAGCTAACTGTATCGTGTCTATTTCTTTTTGCAGTTTTTCCTGCTCTGTAGTTTCTGGTACTGCATCTAAAGTCACTCTCTTAGATGTCTGTGCTGTGTGTTTTTCTGAATCGCTGTTTGCATTAGCACACTGAATTTCACTGATTTTGTCTTTTAGACACAAAAGCTCTGACATACCAGCATCTTCTAGCTCCTCTAATGCTTCTCTCTCAATGTGTTTCACAATCACAGAAATAAGAGATGAACGACTTTGCCTAATGGCATATTCACACTCAATTCTTAGAAACTCACATAGTTCAAGAAGGTTATCTTTTGAGAGAGCATATAATGCTCCTGTCACCTCAAGCTTCAAGTCATCTAAGTGATCCATGAGTTACTCAATCTCTAGATGTGTGCAAAGTGATAGAAGAAATGTCCTTAGCTGGCTGGAGTTCTGCAGCGCTCCTGGTATCGAAGATTAACCTCAGATTGCTTGCACTTTCCTTTCTGGCTCGAAACGGACACCAAATGTCTTCATTCCACTGGTCACCTGGGATGAGTAGCAGGCTGAATGGCACTGGAAGCGGGCTGTCGTCACTGGAAGCCAACTCGCACTGCATTCATTCTCACTGGTGCCTCCAAAAATGTAGTACCCACACCGCCTGATGAGGGGAGATAAATGTTCATAAAAAACAAGTGACACGGAGCTGCTGCTGCTTCACTGTAGGTGAATTGTTTTTTTCTTTATAAACAATCAAAACAGTATTTTTAAATATTTACATTTACATTTGCGGCATTTAGCAGACGCCCTTATCCAGAGCGACGTACAAAAGTGCTTTAAATCTCTAGTAATGAATAAATCTACACTGGTACGCAAGATTACAAACTTAATATAAATATAACTCGAATTCTACAAACTTGGAAAGTGCTAATTTAGGTATTTCAGGAAGATGAAGGTTTTCAGTCGTCGCTTGAAGATAGTCAGGGACTCTGCTGTACAGACATCTAGGGGAAGTTCATTCCACCACCTCGGTGCCAGAACAGAGAAGAGCCTTGAAGTGTACTTACCTCTCATTCTGAGAGAAGGTGGTACCAGTGGAGCAGTGCTGGCGGATCTCAGACAGCGTGGTGCAGTGCGAGATTTGATGAGGTCACTGAGGTAAGATGGTGCTGGTCCATTTTTGGCCTTGTAGGCGAGCATCAGTGAAGAGAGCGCAGCAGTGGGGTGGTGTGGGAGAACTTGGGCAGATTGAACACAAGTCGTGCTGCTGCGTTTTGGATCATTTGCAGTGGACGAATAGCGTTCAGGGGAAGACCTGCCAGCAGAGAGTTGCAGTAGTCAAGTCTTGAAATGACAAGAGACTGAACAAGCACCTGGGCAGCCTGTATGGACAGAAATGGTCGAATCCTTCAGATGTTATAGAGAAGAAATCGACAAGAACGAGCAACATTAGCGACATGTGGGAAAAAAGACAGTTCATTGTCCATAGTTACCCCAAGGTTACGAGCAGTGGCTGAAGGGGAGAGCAGAGAGTCATGAAGTGTTATTTGTAGATCTTGACCTGGAGATGAATCACCTGGGAATATATTCAAATGAGTGAAATCACTTTAAGAGATTTCAACATATATATAATGATTACTTCTATACAGTTACAGTATACAGATATAATATAATACAATTCTCTATCATGTAATATATACAACTATAACATGCTGCATGACAACAAGAAACTTTTGCTGTATCTCACACTTCACGTCAGCACAAATTATTCATTTTTTATATACACATGTCAGTACAAACACATTACTTGTTGTGTGAATCTTTGTGACATCTTTTAAACCCCAGTAAATTACAGGTTATAACTAGGGATGCACTGAAATGAAAATTCTTGGCCGAAAACCGAAAGAAATGATGCCAATTATTATTACTATTGCATTTATAACTATGGCTGTGTACTAACCTAAAATTAAGGCATTTTAATTACATAAATTAATATTAAAGTTTCAAAGAATATGATAAAATAAATAAAAAATATTTATTTATAGCACATTGCAACAATGCACAGGATAAAATAAATTAAATTAAAACTTAAATGTTTAACTTAAATGTACAGGCCCTCTGTCCTGCTGAAAGGTTGTAAAATTAAATATGTTCTTTTATAAAAACAAAGTGCATTCAGAACCAGTGCAACTGCTTAAAGATACAACAACATCACTGGGAAACTTCCTGCCTTTTCAAAAACCTCCACCACAGACGGAGTGCGCGTGCTCGGAGGGGTTTTGCTTTTCTGTGAACATTGCTCCACTCTTTAAAGATCTGACCTTCTTCTGCTTAGCTTGCAACACCTCCATTACACCCCCCCCCATCCTATTTGAAAAACCCAAGCAACACCTCCTTATTACAGTAAAAACCACCAAACCATGCCGCCTTTATTAATAAAACTGAAGCCACACTTCCTTAATTAGTAGTAAAAACACAGTTGATAACGAACCGTCTCCCTGTTCCGTTTCTTCTTATCGTGTTCTTCTGCGAAACCTACTACATCATGGTTCTGGCATGGGCTTTCTATTACCTTATAAAATCCTTCACCGCTGTACTGCCGTGGTCCACTTGCACAAACTACTGGAACACGGAGAACTGCATCGAGACCTTCCTTCCGCCATGACGCCTGCAGGAACGGCACCAACTCCAACTACACCTTCATGAACAAGACCTGCGAGGAGTTAGAGAACGCCACCTCGCCTATTATCGAGTTTTTGGAGTAAGTTGCTTCCTTTCCGTTTCCGTTCCTTTACTGTTGGTGTGCGACGTCATTTTTAACTTCTCTGCATGATGCACCACGGCCTTGGGTGTGTGTGTGCATGTTTGTGTGTGTGTTCGCAAAACGTACAAAATGGGGACATTGACCGGAAAACACACCAATAACGTGGGTACATGTGTGAGCTTGGGGACCTAAAATCGAGTACCCACAAAACTAACCACTGTAGCATGTCTAACTCATCGAGCTGAACACCCCCTCTTTATAACTCCTTAGTCCTCAAGTTTGACATATGCCAGAAAAAAAGTGTGTGTGTGTGTGTGTATTCGAGGCTCAAGTGTGTAAACTCCACCTCTAGCCATAGACCATAAAAACATCAGCTATACACACTTTCTGACGTAATGCACCTACACTGAAGTCTGATTGGTTGAAACAGAAAGAACATACTGGGGCTTTGAGCCAATGAGGTAGTATGTTGTTGAGTGAGGGACTTTACAACATCGTACAACCTCAGTGGCTGAAAGGTGCAGTTCGCTAATTAGCACTCCATGCAAAGACTATGTGAGGTGAATAACCATAATATAAAGTTTTTAAAGGTTATACAATTACAATGTTTTATTAAGAAAATTGTGGTCAAATATCAACATTGTTAGGACTTATTATTATTATTATTATTAATATTATTATTTACAATTTCTATAGAGTTGTTGTAATTAACTCATGCTAGCTAGCTCAGCCCTAACGATTCATTTAAACTGTGCCAGTGTAATTGTTTTGCTAATGCTATATCATCTATTAATATTTAATACATCCAGCAAATAATATCTTCAGGATTAGTAAAGTATGTGGAAGAGTGAATAAATGTTTTAATCTGTAATAAGAGTGAAGTCGTGGCTTTAAAAATGAGAGGAAGCAAAAGGCAGAGCCCAACTCAGGACGCTGTATTTCACATCACCTCCTGTCGTGATAAAGTGAGGCTTGATGTGAAATACACTGGTGCATTTAAAGTTGAAAAGAAAAACTCTGAATGATAATGATCGTGATAATTAGCTGGTTATGCTAGCGCGCTGTGCTTCCCGGGTCAGGTAGAGGAGTGTTTGCGGTGACAAACTTCACTAAAGGCAGCTTCGTGAAACAGAGTTTTAAAAACTGTAATTCTTCCCAACGGTTTTACTGACCATCACACATGCACGATAGATATAAGTCTAGAAAAGTCACAGCGCACCAGCTATTACTGCCATTTTAATCTCAAACTTTTACTCGATGCATCTTTCTGTGATAAATTCTATATGTTCTGGTCAAAGTGGCAGCAACAGAAGAGGGAGTATGACGACGTTGTTCAATGGTGGGAAGTAGGGAAACACAAATTCGTATGTTCTGTCAGGACTACACTGCTTTCTCTAACAGCCTCAACAAATTAACCATCAAAGCTCTTGAGAAGGAAATCACAGAGACTGAGGATGAACTCATAAACAAAGACTCTGGTAAAGTGGGAGAGCTAAGAGAAAAGAAAAAAGCCCTGGAGTCACTGTTCCATGAACAAGCAAAGGGAGCTCTAATCAGGGCTCGTTTCTCCTCACTACGAGACATGGATGCCCCAAGCACATTTTTCTTTAACTTGGAGCACAAAGAAGGAGAACGGAAAGTCATGATGCACCTGAAACTGCCAGATGGGACTTTAACATCCGACCCCCAAAAAATGAGGAGTATCGCAAAGAACTTTTATATGGATCTGTTCAATGCTGGTGAATGCGATCTCAACTGCTTGAAGGAGCTACTGAAGGATCTACCAAAGCTAACAGATGCACAGAGATAGCACCTGGACCCAGAGATTCAACTGGAGGAAATGTCTGAGGCAGTGAGTCAGCTCTCCACTGGATGGTCTCCAGGAATAGACGGACTTCCTTCTGAATTTTATAAACATTTTTGGGTTTTATTAAAAGATGACTTGCTTTTAGTTTACAGGACATCCCACACAAAAAACGAGCTGCCAATTAGCTGCAGAAGAGCCGTTTTATCCTGTTACCCCAAAAGGGGGATCTCGGACTACTGAAGAACTGGAGACCAGTATCGCTGCTGTGCACGGACTACAAGATTCTTGCGAAGTGTCTTTCAAACAGACTAAAATTAGTTTCTCAATGACTACCAAACATACTGTGTACCGAACAGAACAATGATGGACAACCTCTTCCTTATGCGCGACGTAATTATGTTAGCCAGCGACAATAATGCAGATGTGGGACTGTTCTCTATTGACCAGGAAAAAGCCTTTGATAGAGTCGATCACAGATATTTATTTGAAAACCTAAAAGCCTTTGGTTTGGGTGAGAATTTAATTTCATGGGTAAAACTTTTATATACGGGAGCTGCTGCATTGTTTAAGGTGGGGGGTGGGCTAAGCCGCCCAGTCCAGGTGCGCAGGGGCATCAGGCAAGGCTGCCCGATATCAGGTCAATTGTACTCGTTGGCAATTGAGCCCCTTCTTCGCCAACTTAAAGAGAAATCACAAGGGTTTTATGTCAAAGGTTTTGAAAATAGACCAATCACCTTCTCTGCCTATGCCGATGATGTCATTGTAATTATAAGAGGTGACCGTGACGTATCAGTTTTAACAGAAGTTTTATCCAACTATAAAAAAGTCTCATCAGCTAAGGTGAATTGGGAAAAGAGTGAAGGCTACCTATTAGGTGACTGGCACGGAAAGACGCCTCCAGTACTTCCAAGCAGAGTCCAGTGGGGAAGGGAAGGTCTGAAGATTCTGGGTGTACATCTAGGGAAAGAAGACTACATGCAGAAAAACTGGGAGGGCATGGTGGAGAAAATGTGTGACCGGTTGTCTCGATGGTCCTGGGTGCTACCGCAGCTTTCATACAGGGGTCGAGCATTGGTTGCAAATAACCTGGCTGCTTCAGCACTGTGGCACAAGATGAGCGTTCTGGATCCTCCCAGCAGCATTGTGCAGGCGTTACAGAAGAAGCTTACTGACTTTTTCTGGGCCGGACAGCACTGGATACAAGCTGCTGCACTCTACCTTCCCGTCCTGGAGGGGGGTCGGGGTCTGATGGACATCAGAAATAGAATCAGGACCTTCAGACCTCAAGCTGCACAAAGACTCCTGTACTCGACACCATGCTGGGCAGACACAGCTCGATTTTTTGCGAAAAGTGAACATTTCTAAATACGTGGAACTGTTTTTGACCAGACTGTGCAACACGGATTTAAGGGAGTTCTCTCCTTTCTACAGATCTGTTCTAACAGCCTGGACACACATTTTTAAAGTCCATAGGGAGCTTTCAAATCATGGACACGGGAGAGAGAATTAACCTCTTTTTAACAATCCACAAATCCAAGCACAGATACTGGATCACAGGAGCTTTCAACTCACCATGCAAAAGCGGGATGCACGAAGATCGCTGACCTGAGGAACGGTGCCAGCTGGAAAAGCCCAGAAGAGATGTGCCGCTTGACAGGCATCATGTCCAAGAGGTTCATGAAGCTCACGACGGAGAGCATCCTCTCAGCACTACCCTCTGCCTTCAAACAAAGCCTTGAGGAACATGGCAAGAGGCAGGAAACCACAGCTACTTTCCTAAGGTGCAGGTTTTAGCTGCGGTGAGGCAGAGCCAGAGAAAAGCTCTCTTCTGAGCTTCAGGACCCCTCGACTGGAGGACTTTGAGAACACCTCGAACAAGGCACATCAGCTGCATAAAGGAGTCACACTACAGCATGCACAAAGACTGTAGAGAATCGAAGTGGTCAGAAGTGTTTGGGTCAGACTGGTCTCCCAAAGGCTGCTGGAGATCCCTGTACAAACCTCCAATAGAGAAACGCACTGCGGATCTCCAAAGAAGGATTGTTCACTGGGCGGTAGCTACGAACAGACACGTGGCACACATCGACCCCACCATAGGGAAGGGATGTGTCTGTAACACAGACGAGTCAGTAGACCACCTGTTCTTACACTGCCCCAGGCTGAGAGGACTGTTCAGGGTGTTAGAGGGATGGGTTAGAGACCTGGGCAGTATCTTCAGTGAAGGCCACGCCACGCCTCCTTTTTAGAGTTCAGGGAGTCGTAACACGATTTGGTCGTAAGTAGAGTAGGCTCTCATTCCCTACCTGTTGTTTTATTCTTCGGTGAAATTCCTATTTTTTTCCAAGAAATATCTCTGGGCCAGTTTATGAAAGCTCGAAGCATCGCTGTATGGAACATTGCTCCACTCTTTAAAGATCTGACCTTCTTCTGCTTAGCTCGCAGCACCTCCATTACACCCCCCATCCTTCTTGAAAAACCCAAGCAACACCTCCTTATTACAGTAAAAACCACCAAACCATGCCGCCTTTATTAATAAAACTGAAGCCACACTTCCTTAATTAGTAGTAAAAACACAGTTGATAACGAACCGTCTCCCTGTTCCGTTTCTTCTGCAAAACCTACTACATCATGGTTCTGGCATGGGGTTTCTATTACCTTATAAAATCCTTCACCGCTCAGTGGCTGAAATGTGCAGTTCGCTAATTAGCACTCCATGCAAAGACTATGTGAGGTAAATAAAGTTTTTAAAGGTTATACAATTACAATGTTTTATTAAGAAAATTGTGGTCAAATATCAACATTGTTAGGACTTTATAAAATTATTATTATAATTAATATTATTATTTACAATTTCTATAGAGTTGTTGTAATTAACTCATGCTAGCTAGCTAGCTCAGCCCTAACAAGGCATTTAAACTGTGCCAGTGTAATTGTTTTGCTAATGCTATATCATCTATTAATATTTAATACATCCAGCAAATAATATCTTCAGGATTAGTAAAGTATGTGGAAGAGTGAATAAATGTTTTAATCGGTAATAAGGGTGAAGTCGTGGCTTTAAAAATGAGAGGAAGCAAAAGGCAGAGCCCAACTCAGGACGCTGTATTTCACATCACCTCCTGTCGTGATAAAGTGAGGCTTGATGTGAAATACACTGGTGCATTTAAAGGTGAGCAGAGCAGAGAAACTCTGAATAATAATGATCGTGATAATTAGCTGGTTATGCTAGCGCGCTGTGCTTCCCGGGTCAGGTAGAGGAGTGTTTGCGGTGACAGACTTCACTAAAGGCAGCTTCGTGCTGGAGTACAGAGGGAAACTCATCAGCTGTCAGGAGAGCCAGAGAAGACAACGCCTTTATCACAACTCACTAAAGGGATTCATGTTCGACTTCATCTGGCACGGAAACTTCTGGACGTGAGTATTTATCATCTTTATTCCTCTATATGTTTAGATGCGGTTTGAGGTGCGATCTTTAAATACGAAGGAAATGTTTTGCTGTGAAAAGTAATGTCACGTGCCATGCTGCACTAAAGCCTCTGGAGATAATCACCATTGCACCCAACATTCAGAACCTGAGTCTACTTCCTACAAACAAATATGAAACTGCTTTGAAATTCATTGTTTTTACACAATAAACGTCAGGTCCCCACAATATACAATGTACTTTACCAGTGTTAAAGGAGTGATTTCAAATGTATGTAGTGTTATACAGCATGTGCTTTTGTTTTTGTTGTGTTTTACCAAGTGTACCTTTCTGACATTATAAGAAAAGTTACAATGTCACCAAAAGGCAGATATTTTTTCCACTTTTTGTGTACATGAACTCATTTGAAGTTCTTATTACTTATTACTTACTAAACTTTGCAGGGGTAAACTGGAAATCAGTACCATAAACTGCAATCACAAGCATTTCTCAGGTTCGAAAAAATACTAAATATCTAAAGACTGCATTAGTATTTTCGGTGTTCATATTTGTTATATTGTATTTTATAGCTTGATGATGTAAGCAGGGGTGATGACCGCTCCATTAGTAGTATGGAAGGCAGTGAAGAGGAGTATGTCCCTGAATCTTCAGATAGTAGCTCGGATGAAAGTGACTGCAGTCTTTCAATTTCTAAAAGGAAGGTCAAGACAGTTACAAAAATCTGTCCTTCACTTAGTTCTAGCACTGGGCACTGCAGTGTTGTAGATGTGGAAGACACTGAAGTTAAACCTGATCAGTTAAGCTCAGTTTCAGTCAAAGGAGTGTCAAAAGCAACCGATAAACCGAGAGTGTATGACAAGAAACAGTACTGTTTGTTTTGCAGCAAACCACTATCAAAAATGGCAAGACATTTAGAGCGGGTGCATAGCACAGAGTCTGAAGTTGCAAAAGCTTTGACTTTTCCAAAAGGTTCAAAAGAAAGGAAAAACTTACTAGATCACCTCAGAAATAGAGGGAATTTTGCACATAATGCTGAGGTTCTTCAGTGTGGAAAAGGCGAGCTTGAACCTTATAAGAAGCCCCGACAAGATAGTGATTCAATAAAGTATGTGCATTGCTGTAACTGTCAAGGACTCTTTGCTAAAAAGTTTCTCTGGGTGGTTCTTGCCATTAAATATATCAGACAGAAGATGAGAGAAATTGGAAGGTTGTTAATTTCAGCCAGGGAAGTTACTCCATTGTGTAAAATAGAGAATTGTGTTGATCCAGCTAACTTCATGCATGTTATCACTGCTGTCAAAAAAAGCTTGTGGTTATGATGAAGAAAAAAGTGCACATTTCAACGACCATCACTTGCATTAAAGCTGGTCACAGCTTACAGAAGATTGCTTCTTTGGTCTCATTTCAAGCAATGATGGATGGGGACAGTGAAAGAGCAAAGAAAGCTAACAACTTTTCAGACATGTATGCATCAAGATGGAGTGAACTGATATCATCACATGCACTTAGAACACAGAGAGAAGTTAAGTGGAATGCTCCGCTTATTCTTCCTTTTACTAAGGATGTGAAAATGCTTCATTTGTGTCTTGATCAAAAGAAAGAAGAGTGTTTTGAGAAACTGTCATCAGATGCTTCCTCTAAGAACTGGACACATCTAGCAAAGGTTACTCTGGCTCAGACTATTCTTTTCAATCGCAGAAGAGAGGGTGAGGTCTCAAAAATGCCATTAACATCATTTATCAACAGAAACACTGAAAACTTGCATGATGTTGCTCTCGCACTTTCAGAGCTTGAAAAGAAACTCTGCCATCATTTTACTCGAATTGAAATACGTGGAAAGCGAGGACGAAAGGTTCCAATTCTTTCAAAAGAACATGGAGCTTCTTATAAAAACAAGAGAATCGTGTGCAATTCCATCTGAAAGCATCTACATGTTTGCACGTCCTGCAGCACTTTCACACCTAAGGGGATCTGATTGTCTATGTGAATTTGCAATACAGTGTGGAGCAAAGAATCCAAAAGCACTTTCATCAACAAAGCTACGTAAACACATAGCAACACTTTCAAATGTTCTGAACCTCAATAATACAGAATTGGATCAGCTGGCAGACTTTTTAGGCCATGATGTGAGGGTACACAGAGAATATTACAGACTTCCTGAAGGCACTCTCCAGCTTGCCAAGATAAGCAAAATTTTGATGGCATTGGAGACAGGAAGACTTGGGGAGTTCAGTGGAAAGAACCTAGATGAAATTGACATTGATCCAAATGGTATGTTCAGTTGAGTTTCTCTCTTAATTGTCGGCATCTTTTACCATAAAGGACTAGCATAAGAATATAACAGTCATATTACATTGTTTTGGTTGAAAAACAAGACGACAGACAGTGAGAAATTTTCCAGATAAGGAAAGGAAGCCGCTATTGAGAGATCAAAAAAGTAAAAAAAAAAAGAGGTGCCAACCTCCTTTATTTCCCTTTTATTTGCCATTTTTAAGAGAAGTAGTCTGAGCTCACTGGGCCTGTATTCCCGTGCCATAAGATATTTATATATCTTTATATCCTTATTTATCTGCCTTCTTTTCTTGTTATTATATTTTTCTTTTTAAATTTTGTTATTATATTTATAATTTTTATTCTCCTTTTCACCCCATTTTATTCCCTCATGCCGGACCGTCGTTAAAAGCATTTCACTGCATGTCGTACCCTGTATGTATGTGTATGTGACAAATAAAATTTGATTTGATTTGATTTGATACCGGCACTTAAGTGTTATTTTCTTACGGGATCGGACTCGGAGCGCTGAACGCTCTTGGCAGTTATAAGGAATTTAACAACAACTGCTACAGATGAGAGTATTATTACCTGTACTTATTGCGTATTAAATATTCGCGGGAAAAAAAGACTCCTGAATGTCAATATTCGGAACCAGTTAAATAATTGGTGGTGTTTAAGTTCTAATTTGTAAATATCGTGTATGTATTTTATTTACAATATCATTTCCATTATAATGCTTTTATAATGTCCCTTTATTTAATGCACCTATCGTCTGCCTCCAGATTTGTTCTTACAGCTTGTTGAAGAACGAGACGAGTCGGTTGTCCGAATACTTTTGGCCGTAAAGTGTATGGGTAAAATCTGTTCTCTAATTTATCTTAAGGCAAACCTGAGGCTAAAACTATTCGCAGTGTTTTTACTTTTTACCGTTCAGAAGGAATAATGCAAAGCCTCCGGACGCATTTGGTGGATGTCCCGAGGTTGATGGTGATGTTCTTCATGACACAGTTACACTTAAATATGTGATTATTCTTTAATTCTATATTTAATTAGATTCAGATTGTGTGTGTACGTATATATTTATATATATATATATATATATATATATATATATATATATATATATATATATATATACACACAGTGTTTAATGACTAAGAGACATCTGTATAAATGTGTGTCTAGGTGTGTTTACAGGTCAATGAGGATGTAATCTATTGCAAATCCTAAATATCATTGGCAGTATTATAATTTTTTGGGAGGAAAATGTTGTGTGTGTTTCAAAGAGCCATTAGATGTTTTTCTGTTTAAGAAATGTGTAAAGTGAATATGAAATTGTGTGTGCGCATGTGTGTGTGTGTGTGTGTGTGTGTGTGTGTGCATGTGTGTGTGTGTGTGTGTGTGTGTGTGTATGCACTCCGGTTAGAGTATAGAACAAAGTCCTAATCTACAAATCTATAACTACTGATTAGAACCAGAATCCTTCAGCCCTTTTAGGTGCCGGTATCGAAGTACGTGAGCTGTTTATCCACACGACGTCATTAAATTATTAAAATAGAAAAGCCACATCTGGCAGGGTTCGGAGCGGAGAGCGGCACCGTCATGCCGCGCCAGTTCCTGTCCATGAGAACTGAAAATCACCAGGCCGTTTTATCACAAATACTACAATGGATGCAAATCAGGTTTGCAATTTGAACCCAATTTGCAGCGATTTGCATTGCATTTTTTGCTCTGAATGATATAGAGCCGCTAGAACGTGATAACAGGATCTAACTGTAATGATTTATTCCCTTCCGTATGCTAATCGTAGGCTCTGGCGGAGGTGATCCATCTCAAAATGCGTAGCGTAATATAGCGTAGTTTATACCTGAGTAAGACAGAGGATGTGTGGTGAATCTGTGAAGTATATGTGTGTGTGTGTGTGTGTGTGTGTGTGACCTTGTCTGTCCCTGTGGTGACTAACCTGAGTGTGACTGCAAGTCCTATATTAACATCCTGTGGTGCTGTTCTGTGTGAATGTGCTCGAGGGAGAAAAAAAAATTGATTAAAATGTCATCATTGTGTGGACCTAAACGCTCTCTACCTCCATACCTGAACGACAGGAGCTATTTCCTTTTTCCACTTTTTTTTCCCAAACAGACTTCTTCCAGATCTTTCCATTATACCTTTGATTCTTTAACCAGTTATCCTTGATGGTCTTCAGGCCCGTTCTCTTTCTTTGTTATTCATATCTCTTCATTTGATATGATCTATATTTTGGCTTTAAGTATTAATTTAAGGATTATTTAACAAGGAGCTTTGCCTCTTGAGATGTGCACATCTCGATTTCAAAAGGGGTCCTGGAGCTTATATACATACATACATACACATTACATTTATATAGCGCTTTTCTGCAGCACTCAAAGTGCTTTACATATGAAAGGGGGGATTCTCCTCAACCACCACCAATGTGCAGCATCCACCTGGATGATGCGACGGCAGCCATATTGCGCCAGAACGCCCACCACACACCAGCATATTAGTGGAGAGGAGATGATATAAAGAGAGAGTGATATAGCCAATTAATATGAGGGGATGATTAGTAGGCCAGCGGGCAAGTTTTTTTTGGCCAGGATGCCGGGGCACACCCCTACTCGTTTTGAAAGACATCCTGGGATTTTTTATGACCACAGAGAGTCAGGACCTCGGTTTAACGTCTCATCCGAAGGAAACCTCTGATATCTAATGTCAGCATTTACACCTCTTAATTGTCTTAGGCCTAGCTACTGCTGTGGGGTGCGCACTGGCCTAGCACAGCCAGCCACAGCCTTGGCATTAGCTTTAGCGTTAGAATAGTTTAGCCTAGCGATGCTAAATGCCAGCAGTAGAGCTGTTCCCTAATATAGGTCGTGGAAATCCGATCAGGAAAAAACGTACGCACGCTAACTTCTTGACCAGGCAGTCGAAGTTTCTAACCTCGCTTAAATCGTAACGCTTTCTGGGGCTGCTAATCCGAGCGCTTTTATTCTTTTCATCATAAAGCGTAATCCCTAAATTCCTTCTCATATTGTGTCGTTTTGGCATTTGCACTCACAGTAATCTTTATTTAATGCATCTGTCGAATATGTGTGAACACACAAGCAGAACCTGACCTGGGACAAGAAACCCGAGAACGATGGAGAAGTGGCTGTTTATAGCTGCTATAACACATAATAACCGCTAGACTTTATTATTAAACGAACAGCGATTAAAACGTTTTGATCATTTCGTTACAAATCGATCGAAAATTAGAGTTGGGAGCAAATTGCTGAGGTATAAGAACTTTGGACGTGGCGATTTTTCTAAAAGAGTCAAATGGATTAAATATAATTTTATAAATGGAAAAATTAAATAAAAGCATTTACATTTGTAAGAAATTTCTATTCAAATTTTATTCTCATGACCTTCTGATTAGAAGTCTAACCACTAATTCACTGCATAATTTGACGTGTCTCTTCTCCTCGTGCAGTTTGTTGGAGTTGAAGGCTTCATCACTGGCATCCTGGATCTGCTCCCTTCAAAGAATAACAAACGTGAAATTATTGTGGGGTCCTGCTGCATCTTGTCTTTTATTATAGATCTCTCCATGGTTACACAGGTAAGTGTGGAGATAAAGCTTTCCATCATCATGTATGAGGTATTTAATATGCACTCGATGAAACTGGCTTTAATTTTTCCTCTCTGTGTGTGTGTGTGTGTGTGTGTGTGTGTGTGTGTGTGTGTGTGTGTAGGAAGGGATGTATGTCTTCCTACTTTTTGATTTTTATTCTGCCAGTGGAATGACCCTGTTGTGGGAGGCATTCTGTGACTGCATTGTTGTGGCTTGGGTTTATGGTAAAGACTCACCATCACCCACGTACACTATAATAACACTTACAACACTCCAGTGTTTAACTCTCAGTTCATCACACTTCAGATTTCCCTGTAGAACAGAAGCTCAGAGTGTAGGTTTGGCTGCAAGGTGAAAAAAAACGAAATATTATATATATATATATATATATATATATATATATATATATATATATATATATATATATATATAAAATATATCTGTGAGGTATATTTTCAAAGTTTGCTGCAGGATGAGTTTGTGATAAAGATGTGACTGTGGAAAGGGTTGATGATATTGATGATATGATTCAGTGTTGTTTTTGAGAAACACTGAGACAGCACAATTATATGCACTGTCTGTTATAAGTGTCGAGCTCCAGCGTGTGTGTATGTGAGTGTGTGTGTGCTTTATGTGTTAGATTTCAGTATTTTCCGCTGACCACCCAGGGACCAAACACGACTGAATTGAGCGTCTGGAGAGTTCCTCCCCTTTTCCTGATTTCCACTTCATCCCACAGCACCCTGGGATGGTCAGCTGATAAAATGTTGTTTATTCATTGTACGTGGAAAAGTAAAGAAAAAAAACTACATAAAAAAACGTGTTCTGGACAGTAGCTTCGTCCCAAAGACTCGCTCACTGCAATCGAACTGTTGTTTGTTCCGGGTTAATGTTGTGTCTTCATCGAGAGCGTTTTAGAAAAATCTAGAAAAGAATCAGATTTTTCTTCAATCAGAACGTTTTTACCGTATTTGAATACACCGATTAATTAATTAATGAATGAATAATAAAATGTCTGTATCTGAATTCCTCTATATTTCTAAACGACTGACTTTTACTCTTTTAGAAATGAAAAGCTGTAAAATGTAAATCTGTAATCAAAATCTTTCAATTCAATGTTTGATTTGAAGTGTTTTTGTAGTATCCTCACCGCCTGATGAGGGGAGATAAATGTTCATAAATAAACAAGTGACAGGAGCTGCTGCTGCTTTACTGTAGGTGTATTGTTTGAGCAGCGCGCCCCCTCCCGACTCAGGTGAGAATTACAGCCAAGACAAAAGCAATCGAATGATCGATTGTCAGACAACATTAATACAATCATTTATTATTCATTCACTATTAAATTATTTCTTTATTATTATTTCTTTTAGCTACCACACTCTCCCCTTCGAAAATAAATGTCGTCTCAACATTACCCCTTTTCTGTTTTTGTCTTTTTTCTCTTTTTAGGGTGGGGCTGTATTACATACAAATTCAAAATCTAATTTATGTATGCACTGCGGGTTAAATGTATGTACAGTTCTTCAATAAAGGACTATACTGGACATTATGGTCTGTTGTCTTCTTTAACTATGACCCCTTTTTTCACTCTATTTCAGGTCTTTTTAGTATGCATATAAATATACTGGCTGATACTGTGACACTGTGTATGTCCATGGTGTAAAGTTCTGCATTTCATATGGTGTAGGGTGAAATTATATTGTGTTTGGACGCTGTACACTATAGCATGCAGGGGTTCCCAGGTAATCATAGGTGAATGTTTTCGGGGGTCTCCTCTCTCTCCTAGGCCATCTGTACCCCTGTTCTTCTTCACTGTTACTTTTGTCTGAGGCTGCATGAGCATCTGCTACATCATCAGGTTGTCCCTCATCCATCACATCACATTCCTGTTCAGGTGAGCATTCATTCATTGTTTGAGCTGTTTCATCAGCATTCGTTGTCTCTGGATTAACTTCTCTTCTTTCCTTTTCAGGTTCACTGGGCTGGACAACAGGTAAGTGTGTGTTATCTAATTCACTGTTTTCTTCCACAGGTTGCTGATGCTGCACAGCAGGTAAGTAATAGTAATAGTCTCCATCCTCCTCTTCTTCTGGACTAGACTCATCTTCTTCAGCTGACCTTTGTTTGTTCACCATCTTCTTTGTCTTTGAATCCTTCCTGAGTTCAACCTCCAATGGTAGAAAATCGCAAGACAGTAAGAGGTTACGGTGAAGAACACGAGATCTTCCCTTTCCTTGTTCTGGAAGATTTCACTTCATAAATCGGACTCCCTTCTCTTACTTGACGTACTACTGTGTGTACAACATCTTCCCAGTGGTTGCGGAGCTTCCCGGTCCCACCACGTGGTGTCAAGTTTCGCACTAGGACACGATCTCCAGGGCACAAAATGAAACTTCTCACCTTCCCATCATAATTCTTCTTATTCCTCTCTGCCGACTTCTTCGCTGTCTGTCTGGTAATTTCAAAAGCTTCTTGCATTTCTTGTCTCCATTTCTTAACATACTATTTATAGTCCATAGTTCCTGTTTCAGAGGTCAAGCCAAACAGCAGTTCCACAGGCAACCTTGGGGACCTTCCGAACAGTAAGTAAAATGGTAAAAATCCTGTTACTTCGCATCGTGTGCCGTTATATGCAAAGGTAAGCTTGTTAAGGGACTCTTTCCAGTTGGTTTTCTGATTTTCAGTTAAGGTTTTGTAGTAGCGTTCGGTTAAAACGTTCAACCTGCCCATTTCTTGGGGGTGATACGGTGTTGTCCTTGATCCTGCAACTCCACAACTCTTCTTCAACTGAGCAACCAGTTGGTTTTCAAACTTTGCTCCTTGGTCATGATGAATCTTTTGCATGAACCCAAACTTCAGAGCGTAGTCGTTAACCACTTGTCAACAACAGTTTTAGCCGATTTTGAGGCAGTTGCGTAAGCTTGTGCGAATCGTGTGAAGTGGTCAACTAAGATCAAGATGTACTCATACTCTCCTTTACATCTATCCAGATGTAAAAAAAATCAATGGAAACAAGCTCGAATAGGTGAGTAGTGACAATATTTTGGAGAGGTGCTCTGGTCTCTTTGCATGGTTTCTTTTGTTTCAGGCAAGCACAACTTTTGGTCACATAATGATCATCATCATAGTTCATTCGTGGCCAATAGAACCTTTCTCTGATTAATGACATTGTCCGATCTAAACCTTGATGACCCATGTTGTCATGTAATTCTCTCAGCACATTTTGCTTATACTTTGCAGGTAAGATCAGCTGTGTTCGGGTGTTCGTCTTTCTACGGAAGATGCCATCATCTCCCAAGAAAAGTTTGTCCCAGCTGCGCAGTTAACATTTACTTTGTGCAATCAAGGCCTTAAATAGATGTCCTGTTGGCTTTTTGTCAGACACCTTAAACTGTAAAATGGGTCCAATGTGGTCATCATTTCGCTGTGCTTGTCTGATCTCATCCATGGGCAATGGCTCATGTATGTGCTCCGATGACTGGGTGTCATCAAAAGAAATCATGGCAGTCCAGGAAAGGTTGGAATGCGGTGCCTCTACTGCTTGGATGGTCGCTTCGACACAGTCAGATGGTAATTCCTCTGTACACACTTTCATTATTGTTTCAATGTTCAGGGGCATTCTGGATAGGCTGTCTGCGTCCACATTTTCTTTGCCTGGCCGGTATTTGATGTTAAAATAAAAATCCGCTAGTTCTGCCATCCATCTACATCCCGTTGCATTTAACTTTGCACTGGTCAAAACATAGGTGACTGGATTATTATCACTAAACACAGTGAATGTGGGTGCATAGTACAAATAATTGTAACATTTTTCGGTGACAGCCCACTTTAAGGCCAGAAACTACAGTTTGCCTAAATGGAGGTGGTACTTCTTTTCCTCAGCTGTCAATGTTTGGGATCCGTACGCGATGACTAAGCTTTCCGTCTTGTTTTTTATACAAAAATGCTCCAAGTCCCTGATTTGATGCGTCAGTATGGAGTACGAACGGCTGGGAGAAGTCGGGAAATGCGAGAACAGGAGGCTCAACCAGACAGTCCCTCCAGTATCTCTTGGTGCCTGTCCGTCCACACGATTGGCATTTGAGAGGGCACTCCCCTTTTTTTCCTTTCCACTATCAATTCTTTGCCTCTTTGCACTCCTCTTTGTTTGTCTCAGTTTGTTTCAGCAGGTCATACAAGGGTCCTGCAATTCTGGAGATATCTTTTATATACTGTCGATAGTAGCTCAACAGGCCCATGACTGCTCGCAGTTGCCCGACTGTACTAGGTCTCTTCTCTTTCAGGTTTGTCACAGCAGCTGTATCGGCTGGATTCATCTTACTCCCTTCTGCAGACACAATCCTCCCAAGGTACCGTACTTTACGCTCAAATAGTTCACATTTACTAGGCTTTAACTTTAATTCATACTGTCTCAATCTGTGCAAGACTTTTCTCACATCCTCTACGTGATTTTCAAAAGGTGTTGCTGAAAACTAACGTGTCATCCAGATAGGGAACACAGATGTTATCTCTTAGCTTATCCAGGCACTCCTCCACGCAGCGCTAAAAAGCCGAAGAAGCATTCATCAGGCCGAAAGGTATCCGGATCCACTCAAATAAGCCCCACGGTGTGACAAAGGCTGTTAATGGTCGACTCTCCTTGGCCATGAAGCCCTTTTTTTCTGACGCATACAACAGGTATATGGCGAGTTTGATTTCTGAACCCATCCTTGTGCACCGACTGGTAAGTGCGTGCAACAGGGGTAGTGTCTTTCAGCGAAATGGCTAGTTGCAGCTTTTCTATGCAACCTATGTCGCTCTCAGATTTGGAGAATGAAGCCGCTTCCTCTTTTAACATTTGTTGAACAATTTGTTTTTCAGGCTCATCGAGATGGCTCGAGTCAACTGGCGGAACCCACATGATGTTAGAGGTATGGCTGGTTTCATTTTTTATTTGTTTAATACTCGCAGAAGTTAAGCACGGTTCCTCAAAAGCAGCAGTTGGATTAACTGCCTATACTGGTTGTACTGTGCCTATGACCATCTTGCCTGATAACACTAATTCATGATCTGTGGGGTTCTGAACACTGAGAATTATGTATGGAGAAGTATGTTGCCGCAGGGTCACAATCGTCTCACAGAACTACAACCCCTCTGCCCACTTTGGGGTAACATCAGGCTCAAACATAAGCAACGTCTCCTCTTCTTTTGGTCGGTGCGACTGCACTCTGCATTTAATTTGAACAGATGTGTGTTTGGGCACATCAACATTTCCTTTTGTTGTTCTGATTAAATATTAACATGGTGTTTCTGCATGAACTCACTAAATAAAAGCTTGGAATTTTTCTCTTTCCACACTAGGAAGAACTGTTTTTAAAGATTCAGTGGTGATTGGCTGAGTTAGTTCCTTGTTGTTCATCATTTGCTCAATCACGTTGTATCCTATAATAGGATGACCAAGCTCTCTGCCCCCCGTTACCAACACAGGTATGACAAGTTCTTTTGTTTTCGATTCATTTGAGGCTAAGAAATGGTCGCTGCTGCCACATCTATAGCAATGAGTGCAGTACTCATCCAATCCACTTTGCTGACAGGCCAGACATTTCCTCACACGAGTTGAAGGAGGATTGTAACGATTTGCAGGGAGCCACTGTTGCCGTTGGAATGCTCCCCTTCTCCTGTCGTAGGGCTGCAGATAACTTGGAGTCGGGTACAGAGACTGAGGTGGTTGCATGCCGGCTTGATCCATCACATGGTTGGGACATTGTGTGGAAATGATCTGAGGGTGTCGTATGGATTCTTTAATTTGAGACACCTCCACACTGAGATCCTTCAACAATGCCATGTCAGACCGCATTTCTTTTAACTCGCTTAAAATGTCAGGTTCAAGTTTCTCTGTGTTTTTGTTACACTGTGTCTTGAATTTCTTTTCAACAGCAACTTCATTAGCCTGCACTGGACTCACTTTGATGTTCTGTTGGGACAGAAGCTTCTTCTTGTTCTGACGCGCTGTTTCATTTGCGCAAGCAACATTGACCTTGTCTAAGAGAAGTTCATCATCAAGATGGCTCGAGTCAACTGGAGGGACCCACGTGGTGATGGAGGTATGGCTGGTTTAATTTTTTATTTGTTTGATACTCGCAGAAGTTAAGCACGGCCCCTCAAAAGCAGCAGTTGGATAAACTGCCTGTACTGGTTGTACTGTGCCTATGACCATCTTGCCTGCTAACAGTAAGTCATGATCTGTGGGGTTCTGAACACTGAGAATTATGTATGGAGAAGTATGTTGCCGCAGGGTCACAATCGTCTCACAGAACTACAACCCCTCTGCCCTCTGTGGGGTAACATCAGGCTCAAACATAAGCAACGTCTCCTCTTCTTTTGGTCGGTGCGACTGCACTCTGCATTCAATTTAAACAGATGTGTGTTTGGGCACATGAACATTTCCTTTTGTTGTTTTGACTAAATATTAACATGGTCTTTCTGCATGAACTCACCAAATAAAAGCTTGGACTTTTTCTCTTTCCACACTAGGAAGAACTGTTTTTAAAGATTCAGTGGTGATTGGCTGAGTTAGTTCCTTGTTGTTCATCATTTGCTCAATCACGTTGTATCCGATAATAGGATGACCTAGCTCTCTGCCCCTCGTTACCAACACAGGTATGACAAGTTCTTTTGTTTTCGATTCATTTGATGCCAAAACAAAAGTTACTTCCATCCATCCTGTAAAGGGAATGTCCTGTCAATTCGCTGCCACAAGGCAGAGTCCTCCAGGTGCATCAACTACCTCTGCAACGTTTTTCAATCTGATATTTGTTAAGTGTTCATTTTTCCACAGCTCATCCACTATACACACTTGAGATCCTGTAGCCCATAATGCATCAACAAGCTGGCCTTGGATGGAACACTGTACAAGACACTGCTTTCCATTATGTCATATTGTCGCAATATGAGGTCAGGATCCATGATGCCACAATGCGCACAGCTTTGTGGGAACTTTGTTATATGGCTGGTCACTCCCTGTCCCGTGGTGGTGACCCTGTCCCTTTAAACGACTGGTCTCTGTACATTATTGGCACTCGCGCTCTGCAACCAGCCAAAAAATGGTCGCTGCTGCCACATCTATAGCAATGAGTGCAGTACACATCCAATCCACTTTGCTGACAGGCCAGACATTTCCTCACTTGAGTTGAAGGAGGATGGTAACGTTGTGCAGGGAGCCACTGTTGCCATTGGAACGCTCCCCTTCTCCTGTCGTAGGGCTGCAGATAACTTGGAGTCGGGTACAGAGACTGAGGTGGTTGCACGCCGGCTTGATCCCTCACATGGGTGGGACATTGTGTGGACATGATCTGAGGCTGTCGTATAGATTCTTTAATTTGAGACACCTCCACACTGAGATCCTTCAACAATGCCATGTCAGACCGCATTTCTTTTAACTCACTTAAAATGTCAGGTTCAAGTTTCTCTGTGTTTTTGTGACACTGTGTCTTGACTTTCTTTTCAACAGCACCTTCATTAGCCTGCTTTTTCTTGTTTTGACGCTCCGTTTCATTTGCGCATGCAACATTGACCTTGTCTAAGAGAAGTTCATCACTCACATCAGTTCTTGTCAAGTAAGGTTGCAGGTCACTTCTAATACTTTCATTTTGCAGACCAGTCAGGACAGTGTGGAGAAACATGCTCTGAACCAGGATTGGGTCATATTTCAAACTGGATTCCGCTTCCTGAGATGCAAACAGGATCTTTTGCTTCAAATCAAGAGACAACGAACGAGGAAGCTTTGTGGGGTCTCCTTGCTATTCTGTACTTCTAAAGTAAGCTGCTTGTACAATTCAGTTGCCCCTTTTTCTTGATAATGTGCTCGTAGAATGCGTCTAAGAATGGGCAGGGTTAGGTTTGGTTTTCCTTCCGGTTAGCTACGCAGCTGCATGCCTGGTGCTATTGCTCTTATTACTGCATCCACAATTTCAAGCTCTGAAACCCCCTGCTCAGTCCATGCTCAGTTTAATGGGCCAAACTTGAAAAGGTTAGTTTGTCTTTTTGTCCATGCTCACCAATTTGTCCTGATATTTTAAACTCTCTGTTCCAGGGAAGCATGACTGGTCGAGATGGCACTGGATGCAGGTATGTGCTTGTGTCTTGCTGTATGTTTGAGCTTGGTAATGTGTTAGGGCTTTGTGGTATGTTTGTGTGTTGTAGTGTGTTAGTGTTTTGGTATCTGCGATTTGCTGCATCTTGTTTTTGCTGAATTAATTTTTGCAGAGCTAACTGTATCGTGTCTATTTCTTTTTGCAGTTTTTCCTGCTCTGTAGTTTCTGGTACTGCATCTAAAGTCACTCTCTTAGATGTCTGTGCTGTGTGTTTTTCTGAATCGCTGTTTGCATTAGCACACTGAATTTCACTGATTTTGTCTTTTAGACACAAAAGCTCTGACATACCACCATCTTCTAGCTCCTCTAATGCTTCTCTCTCAATGTGTTTCACAATCACAGAAATAAGAGATGAACGAATGTTAGTGTTAAAACGGTTTTCACACTGTTTCACACACATTCCTTTGTCTGTTCAGTGTCTATAGAATATTTACGATGTTAGTATGTAAGGTAAACAGGTGATTTCGTCGCAACATTGTTTTCCTCACCTTAGATGTAAAATGCAAGATTAGAAGACGTTTTTTACGGTCTGTCTAATATACGCAATATTGTCTAAAAGTATCCAAAAGAATCCACGATAATTTATATGCCAGAAAAGAAAAGAAAAAAGTGAGAGAAAAGAGAAAAGGAAAGAAAAAAAACTAAAGAAAAAGGGACATTTTGAAAAGACTTAAATTTTTCAAAAGACTTTAATCTTGTTTTGGTTTTATAATCTATTTTTTTCTCCTGACTTACAAAATTTGTGATCCAATTGGAGAGACTGGATTACTTTTTTTGTTTGAAGACTGCGATCCCCCTGGTGCCTAGCGCAGCTGTATTGTCTAAGTGTTATGTGTTGTGTGTATCGTCTGAGTGTTAAGTGTTGTGTGTCTGTTCTTTGTTCTGTGTAAAGAAGACGGGTCATGACATTTTTTTGCTTACTGCCAGAAGAAAATCCCAAAGATTGAATGTATAGGAATTGTGCCGGTTATTGAACTAATCTTTATTTAGATCATTTGGCATTATGGAGTGAAATTGTGTCACATCTAGATACTTTTTCCTAGAGATTTAGATGCTGCTAGAGGTTTCTACTATGCTCCAGGTTAAGTTAACCCGTTATGCTCTGCACTGCAACAGGAAGTGGTGCATTCCAGCCTCAGCACAAAACTCAAGGAGGAGGTCCTAGGAAAAAGGGGAAGTTCATCTAATAGGGAATAGATAGAGTTCCAATTTCATGTCCTGTAAATCACCTTTTGCCTGTGGTGACACCGACTGGTACAAATCTTTATCATAGCTTTACAATAATTCCAAACTCCCCTTTAAACCTTTTAGGAAGAGATATGATGCACAAAATGGGAATGGAAATTCTGTTTTTTGAAACGAATGTCTCACTGTCTTTTCCTTCTGTCCTCATGCTCTCAACCGAGCCACAGCCATATCCGAAAGATTTCTTTCAGGGTAGTACAGAGGTCCTGCCTGATGAACCAAATTTAGGTGAAGTTAACCCTAAATTATGGGCCTCTCTCAAAGATGAGGCAGGTTTAATCCAGGTAAAACCGTATCATGCACTCATGAAAACACACCATCCGATTTTTGTTAAACAATATCCATTGTCGAAAGAGAAGAATGTTGGCATTGCTCCAGATATTGACAATTTATTGTCACAAGGTGTTTTGATCGAGACACATTCACCGTATAACACACCGATTAATCCCGTCTTGAAGGCAGATAAAAAATGCTGGAGGCTAACACAAGATTTACGAGAGATTAATAAATTAGTTATTCCGTTAGCTCCTTTGGTGCCCGATGTAGCTACCATTGTTAACCCTATACCAGCGACTCACAGATTTTTTACTGTGATTGATCTTTGTTCTGCTTTTTTTTGTCCCTTTGGCCTCAGAGACTTGTCACAGGACTGACTAAGCAGGACTGCCACAAAGCGTCAGTGGTCGTCTGCAATGTCCTGGCTCAGGCTGGATTTAAAGCTTCACACCAGAAACTACAGTGGGTGAAGATTAAGGTCTCATATCTGGGCCACGTGATCTCAGAAGGCCAACGTAAGATATCGCAAGACTGAGTACAGCTTGTGACTGGGTTTTCAAGACCTCAGACTGTGAAACAGATGCAGAGCTTCTTGGGACTTGTGAACTACTGCCGAGCATGGATCCCTGACTGCACACAGCATGATAAAGTTTTGCGTAGTGCTATTGATCACAAAGCTCCTCAATCACATCTTATTCTGTGGACTCATGAAATGACTGACAGTTTTGCTGCCCTCAAGAAGACCATTAAGGAACGTGTTACTAAAGCCTGCATTGAAACAGGCCGAAATTGGACTGTTGTTTTCCCGGTAGTAGTCACAGAAATAAGAATGACCCCATCTTCAACTACTAAACTAACCTTTGAAAGTTTTATGTTCTAACCTTCCCTGACCCCATGGGTCAGGGGACGCACCGACATTTCTTCCTTAGGTAACCTGGAAGATATGGTGGACGACTACGTTTCTGCCCTGGTTGAGAAATTGAATTCTATCAGTGCTGATGTCTCACTAACTCTTCCTCTGCCTACAGATAAGCCAACACACCCTTTTGTGCCTAATCAGCAGGTCCTGATACGAAGTCTGAAGCCTACCAAGGTCGTTGAGCCGAAGTATCTGGGTCCAGCGACTGTTCTAGCTGTAACCAGAACTGGAGTTCTGACTGATTATCAGCCACAGTGGATACACGCAAGCAGGATTAAAACAGCACCCACTTATTCTATGCACTAATTGGTCTGTTGGCCTAAGAAGCCTACCTAAGTGAGTATTCAGGGCTAAAACAGTTGAGAGCCCACGGAAAGATCCTTTCTTTATAGTAGAAAGGGGGCCACCTCCGGGGTGAAGATCTGACACACTTGACTGTTTAGTTTAGCGTACCCTGATACCTGCTCTAGGTCTAAATTCTATAACTATATGTGCATAGTTGTAACTAGACTCCGAATTGTTCTTCTTCTCTTTGAATACATTATTCAGTGAGAAGAAACTGTTACGTATACCTGATAATACTGCTTATAGACATATTGAACAAGCACTGAGAAACAATTGTCTCATGATGTCTTGGAGAACGTGAAACAACTGCTGAACAAAGCTTTTTTGAGAAGATTAAGAGTTTGGTTACGAGTGTTGAACACTATTTTGTTTTAGGAATGATTCTTGTATTGATTGTTGGAATTGTACTTTGTATGTTGCCATGTTTTGGTGTGTGATGCTAAATCATAAATGATTTAAAGTGGCCATTGTTAGTGTTAAGACGGTTTTCACACTGTTTCACACACATTCCTTTGTCTGTTCAGTGTCTATAGAATATTTACGATGTTAGTATGTAAGGTAAACAGGGAGTCTTATCTGGGCTCACACATCTCCGGCTAGTATATCCTCTTATCTAAACAGGAAACAACTTCAGGTCAGCCTTTTTCTCTGTATGTGTATATATACGTTATGTGTCTGCAATAAACAGAAGAGGAAGAACATTTGCTGCATTGCTGTGTATTTCTTCTTCCCTGATATCGCAGGTCGTATGGAAAACGATCTAAAGACTGGCCCACTCTCTCCATCATCACACTTCTTCTCTGTACAGATCTCACCTTTAGCACCACGACACTTTAAGCTCTGGACTTGCACAGCAAAGTGCACTTTATATTTATTTTATTTTATACCACACCATACCGCACACGGACACTTACGGACCTTTACACCACACCATACCGCACACGGACACTTACAGACCTTTACACCACACCATACCGCACACGGACACTTACGGACCTTTACACCACACCATACCACACACGGACACTTACACCTCACCATACCGCACACGGACACTTACGGACGTTTACACCACACCATACCGCACACGGACACTTACGGACCTTACACCACACCATACCGCACACGGACACTTACGGACCTTTACACCACACCATACCGCACACGGACACTTACGGACCTTTACACACCATACCGCACACGGACACTTACGGACCTTTACACCACACCATACCGCACACGGACACTTACGGACCTTTACACCACACCATACCGCACACGGACACTTACGGACCTTTACACCACACCATACCGCATACGGACACTTACGGACCTTTACACCACACCATACCGCACGGACACTTACGGACCTTTACACCACACCATACCACACGGACACTTACGGACCTTTACACCACACCATACCGCACACGGACACTTACGGACCTTTACACCACACCATACCGCACACGGACACTTACGGACCTTTACACCACACCATACCGCACACGGACACTTTATGGACAACCCACCACAAAAATTGTCTATTGTTTAGACTTTGTTACACATTGTTTATGGTTTACTGTTTCACTGTCTACTGCCATAAGAATTTTTTTGTATAGACATTTTTCTCTTTGTTTCACATACATATATCTTTATATATGTTTTATATCTTTAAATTCTTATATTTTATGTTTTAATGTTTTTTATACTTTATACTTTATTTATCTGCTTCTTTTCTTTTTCCCATCCTATTCCCTCATGCCGGACCGTCGTATAAAGCATTTCACTGCATGTCATACCCTGTATGTATGTGTATGTGATGAATAAAATTTGATTTGATTTAAAATCTCCCCAAGAATTAAGTTTGGTTTGGGGATGATAAAAATCTAACAACGACTTTGGCTAATTTCATATTCACACTCAATTCTTAGAAACTCACATAGTTTAAGAAGGTTATCTTTTGAGAGAGCATATAATGCTCCTGTCACCTCAAGCTTTAAGTCCTCTAAGTGATCCATGAGTTACTCAATCTCTAGATGTGTGCAAAGTGATAGAAGAAATGTCCTTAGCTGGCTGGAGTTCTGCAGCGCTCCTGGTATCGAAGATTAACCTCAGATTGCTTGCACTTTCCTTCCTGGCTCGAAACGGACACCAAATGTCTTCATTCCACTGGTCACCTGGGATGAGTAGCAGGCTGAATGGCACTGGAAGCGGGATGTCGTCACTGGAAGCCAACTCGCACTGCATTCATTCTCACTGGTGCCTCCAAAAATGTAGTACCCACACCTCCTGATGAGGGGAGATAAATGTTCATAAAAAACAGGTGACACGGAGCTGCTGCTGCTTCACTGTAGGTGTATTGTTTTTTTCTTTATAAACAATCAAAACAGTATTTTTAAATATTCAAATGAGTGACATCACTTTAAGAGATTTCAACATACAGTACAGACCAAAAGTTTGGACACACCTTCTCATTCAAAGAGTTTTCTTTATTTTAATGACTATGAAAATTGTAGATTCACACTGAAGGCATCAAAACTATGAATTAACACGTGTGGAATTATATATGGAATTATATACATAACAAAAAAGTGTGAAACAACTGAAAAATGTCATATTCTAGGTTCTTCAAAGTAGCCACCTTTTGCTTTAATTACTGCTTTGCACACTCTTGGCATTCTCTTGATGAGCTTCAAGAGGTAGTCACCTGAAATGGTCTTCCAACAGTCTTGAAGGAGTTCCCCGAGAGATGCTTGGCACTTGTTGGCCCTTTTGCCTTCCCTCTGCGGTCCAGCTCACCCCTAAACCATCTCGATTGGGTTCAGGTCCGGTGACTGTGGAGGCCAGGTCATCTGGCGCAGCACCCCATCACTCTCCTTCTTGCTCAAATAGCCCTTGATGCCTTCAGTGTGACTCTACAATTTTCATAGTCATGAAAATAAAGAAAACTCTTTGAATGAGAAGGTGTGTCCAAACTTTTGGTCTGTACTGTATATATAATTACTTCTATACAGTTACAGTATACAGATATAATATAATACAATTCTCTATCATGTAATATATACAACTATAACATGCTGCATGACAACAAGAAACTTTTAGTCTGTACTGTACATGTCACATTACTTGTTGTGTGAATCTTTGTGACATCTTTTAAACCCCAGTAAATTACAGGTTATAACTAGGGATGCACCGAAATGAAAATTCTTGGCCGAAAACCGAAACACCAAAAGAAATGATGCCAATTATTATTACTATTGCATTTATGGCTATGGCTGTGTACTAACTTTACTAAAATTAAGGCATTTCAATTGCATAAATTAATATTAAAGTTTCAAAGAATAAATCAATTACAAATGATGAAAATATTTATTTATAGCACATTGCAACAATGCACAGGATAAAATAAATTAAAATTAAAACTTAAATGTTTAACTTAAATGTACAGGCCCTCTGGCCTGCTGAAAGGTTGTAAAATTAATTAAAGCTGCAAGCAGCGATGTGCGGGCCCTCGCACCCGGGCTCACTGCCACCTGGTGGCCTGAGGAAAACAGTGAACAGTGGGGCGAGGTGCATGTAAGCGAGTAAAGACAGGAGAATTATGGCACAGTCATTTCAAAGTGTCACACTTCCTGTTGCCAGCAGGTGGCGCTATGACTATAACTAAATATGGAAATGTAGATCTGTTCTAATCGGGTGTCTTATCAATCACGAGAAGTTTGGGGCAGATTGGACATTGTATGTCAGAGTGATAGTCATTTCCTTTTTCATGGCGAATCGTCGATATTTGTCTGACCACCATGGACACGCCCTTCAACGAAAACTCTAGATCTTCGCGATGTAACATTGCAAAGGCCTTTTGATTAAGCGTACCAAATTTGGTGTTGATCTGAACAAATCCCAACTGTTATTTCCACGGTGAGTCATTGAAATTTGTCACGGCGCCATGGACACGCCCTTTAACGAACGCTCAAGATCTTCACAATTCACTAGCACAAAGGTCTTACAATATGACTGCCCAACAAAATTAGGGGATGGCATTACATTTTTAAGAGAAGGTCATTGCACCGTAAAACATCACACTTCCTGTTGCCAGCAGGTCGAAATTTGTCGAAATTTGTCAGACCACCAAGGACACGGCCTTCGACGAAAACTCTAGATCTTCGCAATTTAAAATCGCAAAGGCCTTTAGATCATGTCTGCCAAATTTGGTGTTGATCTGAACAAATCTCTAGGAGGAGTTCGTTAAAATACGACATGTGTGAATGGCAAAATCGGCAAACAATTTGCTGACACAATTAAAAATACCCGACTTCCTGTTGGGTGTCGGATTTCGTACCAAGAGACTTTTTTGTAGGTCTTAGTGTCTTACATGTGTGTACCGATTTTCAGACATGTACGTGAAACATAGCTCGAGCCACACACCGTTGAACGTGTATAGGTGGCGCTACTGAGCCGGTTTTGCCAAATCCACTTTCGAGGAACATGGCGTACCTAATCTTTCGACTTTGTTCGCTGTGTACGCAAAGTTTCGTGACTTTTCGAGCAATTTAAAAATTAATAATAATAAAAATAAAACGACACAATTACAATAGGGTCCTACGCACTTTTGGTGCTCGGGCCCTAAATATGTTCTTTTATAAAAAACAAAGTGCATTCAGAAAGTGCAACTGCTTAAAGATACAACAACATCACTGGGAAACTTCCTGCCTTTTCAAAAACCTCCCCCACAGACGGAGTGCGCGTGCTCGGAGGGGTTTTGCTTTTCTGTGCGTGTTTCTCTCATATTCAGCATAGCGATCGGGATGTTTGGATTTCAGGTGATCAATTAAACCCGACGTGGAGAAAGTCTTTGCAGACGCACCCCATCTTGAAATTTCTTCATTACATGTTTTGCAAATCGCTCTCCGTGTGTCTTTCTCAGATCTACTGAAACACGTGCACACCGCAGACATGTTGCTTTAGACATGCACGTGCAGGGCGCGGTTTCTGTTTGCGTCATCACAACACACTGTTTCACCCGTGTTTTTTCACTGATCAAAGTCTTTCAGCCGAAAACCGAACATTTTCGGTGCATCCCTACTTATAACTGTTGCAGTATTGATCAAAAGAAAAACACATTCTATTCAGAAATGAACTTGTATGATGCTATTTGTGAGAGCGCATGGTCTCCATGACTAGCATGAGAATTGTAACTAACACATACAAGACAAACTTTTACACTGCTAATAACAAGAACTTAAACGTTTTAAAGAGCGTCATTTATATTCTTTAAAATAACTACAACATGTGAAAACACATTTTCCACTCTAATAATATTTTCCGTACCTGATGAGGGGAGATAAATGTTCATAAAAAAACAAGTGACACGGAGCTGCTGCTGCTTCACTGTAGGTGTATTGTTTGAGCAGCGCGCCCCCTCCCGACTTAGGTGAGAATTACAGCCAAGACAAAAGCAATCAAATGATCGATTGTCAGACAACATTAATACAATCATTTATTATTCATTCACTATTAAATTATTTATTTATTATTATTTCTTTTAGCTACCACATATACATATATACATTCATATATATTCATTTATATATATATAATATATCTGTGAGGTATATTTTCTAAGTTTGCTGCAGGATGAGTTTGTGATAAAGATGTGACTGTGGAAAGGGTTGATGATATTGATGATATGATTCAGTGTTGTTTTTGAGAAACACTGAGACAGCACAATTATATGCGTTGTCTGTTATAAGTGTCGAGCTCGAGAGAGTGTGTGTGTGTGTGTGTGTGTGTGTGTGTGTGTGTGCTTTATGTGTTAGATTTCAGCATTTTCCGCTGACCACCCAGGGACCAAACACGACTGAATTGAGCGTCTGGAGAGTTCCTCCCCTTTTCCTGATTTCCACTTCATCCCACAGCACCCTGGGATGGTCAGCTGATAAAATGTTGTTTACTGATTGTACGTGAAAAAGTAAAGAAAAAAAAAACCTACATTAAAAAAAACGTGTTTTGGACAGTAGCTTCGTCCCAAAGACTCGCTCACTGCAATCGAACTGTTGTTTGTTCCGGGTTAATGTTGTGTCTTCATCGAGAGCGTTTTAGAAAAATCTAGAATCTAAAACTTTTGGCTTCAGAGTTTCGAATCCAGTTCTAACTCGAGAAAGTTCTTTTCTTTTGATAATATATTACAGCACGTTATATTGTTGGTGGAGCGAAACGCTAAAGCTTTGGGTGGAGTTACTGTTTCGAAGGTTCTCTTACTAATGTAGTAAAAGTAGTGATGAACTCTTTCATCGTTGTGCTTGGTGACATGCCGTGAGCCGTACCCACAGTCTTCCATTCGTAAGCTGAAGTAGTAATAAACATAACGACTCGTGCTGTAACTAAAGTCATTGCTTGTGCAGGATTTGATCACTGATGATGTTAATGTTTGAAGGGCTTCATGCTTTACACCACTGTGACTGTGTGCTGAAGATCCACTCACCCATATCAGAGCAACAACTGGCAATAAACCAACTAACTCCATGGCAACACTCGTGCGTCTCGGCTTTTCTTTTTGTCTCTGAATATAATATAGAACTCTTAATATAGAGTTCCCACTATACAGTTCTCATACAAAGTTCTTAATGTACAGTTCCCACTGTAAAGTTCTCACTACAGAGTTCTCACCATAGAGTTCTAACTATAGAGTTCTCACTGTAAAGTTATTACTATACTGTTCTCACTATACAGTTTCCACTAGAGTTCTCACTGTACAGTTCTTATATAAAGTTCTCACTACAGAGTTCTCACCAAAGAGTTCTAACTATTGAGTTCTCACTGTATTCTGGATTCCCCCCCCGATCCTGCCGGTGTTCATTCTATACTTTTGCTGGTCAAAAGCATAGAATTTTCTCCCGTTTTTCTACCGTTCTCCCGTGTGCTGTTCAGCGCCTTGCTTCTACTTTCGCCTCCCGTTCATTGCATAACATTTAACAACAAAAGGCATATGTGCACTAACTGACAGCAGAGATTCACCAGTATACAATACAACACCTGTAGCAGCTGTAAGACTTGATTTTTCCGCCACTTCCGCGAGTTCTTCTGCGGCTGCACCGAGATAACTGACGTTAAATGGCAAATTTTTCCCCACTTGTGCTCGAGATATCAGGGTTCGGCGAAATAAAAAAAGTCGAGAATTTGGCGGTTCCACTTCAAAAACGTCGACTTAATAGGGTTGTCGAGGTAACCGAGGGCGAGATAACCGGGTTCCACTGTATATATAAATGAATGTATATATGAATGTATATATGTATATCAGCAAAATAAAAGCCTTTACAAAATAAATCTCTGATTAATTTTACATTATGTAAAACAACATTCAAATTTAACGTCTACTTTTTTTATTTTTTATTAAACATTCTAATAGTGTCTAGACTTTTTTTTCAGATTGGTGTTAGAAAGGCTAAAGAGTAAGCTACACTACAGAAAGGAAAGAAGGGCAGAATTCCCACTGTGCACTTACACCTCGATGTGAATGGGCGCTAAAGCAAACGAACAAACAAACAAAATAAAAGGCAACTGTTATCAGTCAGTTACAGTGACGAGGATCTGAAGTCGGATCAGTCGAGCGTGTCGGGGTTTTAACCTCTTTTTTCTAATGAGGGAAATAAAAAGCCAGACAATAATGGAAGTCTGAAGGTTGACGTTTAGGGATAATACATTTCAGTATTCTGACTAAAAACTGGAGATTTTCTGCATTTAAAAAAGAAAAGGTCTAAAACTCTAAAAAATGATCCCTTAAAAACTCTCTGATCCTTGTTGGAGTGTCCATCAATTTCTAGTGTATTCTACTGTGGTAGAGCGGCCTTACGGGTTCACCTTCTATCCAAATGATGGCAATACTCGCTGTGATGTTCCGTGTAAAGTGGTGTTTATTTACAGCGTGCTCAAGTGCAAAGTCCAAAACATATACAAATCCACAGAAAAGGAACAGTGGAAAAAGAACAAAAATAAAGAGAATCTGAGAAAAAGAAAGGAAACTATATACAAAGTAGCACCGACCAACGTGCAGTTACTTCAATAGCTTACAAACTCCACTACCCACTCCCACAACTCTCACACCTGAATTGAAGTGGGAGACTGGTTTTTAAAGTGTAAGCCCCTCCCCTTGGACTCAACCATTTCACCAAAAGGGGTTTAGTAATTTGTAGCCAGTCATAAAATGGAGTAAAAACATGATATATATCATAATAAATAATAAACATAACAATAATAATAAAAATAATACAAATAATTATAATAACAAAAATTACAACAATACCAATAATAATAATAATAATCACATAAAAAAAAAAAAACGTCCCATCAAAATGAATTTGGCGACTTCCGGTTTTACTGCGCATGCACGACGCAGCGCTGGCGCTTTGAAGCCAGCCGCTATTCAGCGCTCCGGTTGGCTGCTGTCCAAACCCACCCGGAAGACCGA